>NC_069507.1:179384546-179659546 GCF_027579735.1 Bombina bombina
AGAAGCAGTTAGAAATTTTACAAAAAACAGGCAGTACACTTTTCTGTCTGGTGGTTGTAGGCCCCTTCCAGCCCTCAGGCCCCAGTGCAGTGTCACCGCTGGTAGGTCCACCCCTGGGCTAGGGTACTGTTCCCATGCTACATACAGACACTCCTCTAGTAGTTTTAAAAATATATATTAACGTGTTAGTAGGCCAGCCCCCAATCTGTGTGCTGCCTAAGCTCTCAGTACAGCAAGCTAACCAGATACCCCTTAGCGCAGCGTACCGGCCCTCTCTCTGGCTGCACAGTCACCCTGTTCCATCAATTATGCGTGAGAAAGCATGCTTAATTCCATTTGCATAAAGCATGTTTCCTCACGCATAATTGATGGAACAGGGTGACTGTGCAGCCATAGAGAGGGCCAGTACTCTGCGCTAAGGGGTATCTGGTTAGCTTGCTGTACTGAGAGCTTAGGCAGCACACAGATTGGGGGCCGGCCTACTAGTATAAAAAAAAAGCCCTTTGACTCTCCTGCTGAGTCTGATCGGTGCTCGCAGCCTTGGCGCAGCTTTCCTCACTAAGAAAGCCCTCAGCAGTCAGCACTGACACTCTGACACAGCCTCTGTGTCACATGGATGCGGTGTCGCGGCATCAGGGTAGTGCAGCCGCATGCCGGGCATGTTTGCCACTCACAGTGCACTGCTCAGTCATTATTAACCACCGTACACCATACACAGTGCGCCTGTGAGGCGGCGGCCAAATGAGGGTTGAACCTAAACTTTAGATCGAGTAATCATATAGGATAGATACTATAGATATTGGAATGTCAATGTGAGTGTTTTATGTTTCAACTTCAACTTGCAAAATTGCATTACAAACGTTTATTAAATATATTCCAAAAAAAAATTCAGTTCTTCTCAAAAAAAATATTTGTATATGGTCTGGACTCGCAGTGGGCGGGGCTAAACTTCCTTGCGGCCTACCGGGCATTTGTCCGGTATGCCCTATGGCCAGTCCGGGCCTGCCAATTGGTATTTGTAATGGATTAAAATAAAGGAATGGCTTTAAAGACAGCTGCAGGCATATTCAAAATCCTAACTAGATAGGTGGGAGCTAGCTTCAGATTGGTGGTTGCACATACAGTATATGCCTCTTGTTATTGGCTTACCAATGTGTTCAGCTTTCTCCCAGTACTGCATTGTTGCTCCTTCAACAAAGGATAACAAGAGAATGAAGCAAAATTAACAATAGAAGCAAATTAGAAAGTTATTTAACATGCTATGGTCTATCCGTATCATGAAAGAAAAAGTTTGCTTTTCATGTCCATAAAAGACCAATATTCTTTTGAATTTCTTTTTGAACAAGCATAAAAATATCTGGTTTGCTTGAAGCATATTGACTTGAATTTTAAGCAAATACACTTTAAATATCTTTTTAAATCTACCTGTAAGGATGCACAATGAATGGCACAATAAAAGTCATGCTCCAAAATGCTATGAAATCCATGACTCAAGATGAAATGAAACTGATAGAAACAGCAAACAAAATTTAACATTTCTAGCTATGTAGAGAAAACAGATGCAGAACAAGAAGAAATGTGTGTTGAGATTCTTTTGAGCACAGGCATGATAAATAACCAGCCATTACAATCACAGAAAATTAACCAGAGGTCAGACCTCTAATTTTCATAATAACCCCCCATTGCCCCCAAAATAAAGAATATTCTTTTTTTTTGTATTAAAAAAACCCTGCAAACAGCAGTTATGAGGGGTTAAAGTTGGCAACTAAAACGGCACTGAAAATTGTCTTTATATTAAAACATAAATATATATTTATATATTCATATACATATATATTTACAATTTAAAGCCCATCACAGTGCGACTTACACCCTTCGCTGCACTAGTTCTCATGCCATATATCACGGCATGAGAATGAGGCTCACATTAGAGCCTATGGAAGTGCAAAGCTTCTGTGCAATGTGAACACATAGTCGCACCTAACTTGTTATACCAGCGCGCAGAAGGGATATTTTGCACTCCACTTAAAATCTAGCCCTAAATTAATGATGGCTATGGCTTGCACAAATAAATTGCATTCCAGATAGCAAATACTATGACAAGCTGGCAGAAATATCTACATGTTTTAGGTGCACCTACAAGAACATGTTGAAAAGTGAAAAACATAGGGGTAGATTTATTAAAGGTCGAGCAGACATGATTCGCTGTAGCAAATCATGTCCGCTCGACCTCGCTAAATGCCGACAGCATACGCTGATGGCATTTAACATTGCAAAATAATAAGTATTGTCCCATTTAAAAAATACGGTGCCTGCTAATTTTTACTTCCAAAATGTAGAACCTTGCATTTTCCCGTATTAAATCTCATTTTTCATTTACTTGCCCATACTTCTATTTTTTGCAGATCCCTTTGTAATGAAAGTTCATCCTGCTCTGACCTATTGACCTTACTTAACTTAGTATCATCTGCAAAAATAGAGATGTCGCTATTTAATCCTTGCTCCAAGTCATTTATAAAAATATTAAAAAGAACAGGGCCCAGTACTGATCCCTGGGGGACTCTACTGATTACCTTTGTCCAATCTGAGTATGATCCATTTACTACTACTCGTTGCTCCCTATCTTTTATCCAGCTATTTATCCATGAGCTAACATTTTCAGCTACTCCCAGTCCCTTAATTGTGTGCATTAATCTCTCATGTGGCACTGTATCAAATGCCTTTGCAAAATCTAAGTATATCACATCAACTGATTCCCATTATCTATATTTTTACTTACTTTCTCGTAGAATCTAATTAGATTAGTTTGACATGATCTATTTCTCCTAAAACCATGCTAATTAGAACTCATAATCTTTGTTTACACAAATATGCTCTTCAATATAATCCCTTAAAATCCCTTCAAATATCTTCCTCACTATTGATGTCAGACTAACTGGTCTATAGCTTCCTGGATCATCCCTGCTTCCCTTTTTAAAGAATGGCACCACATCAGCTTTACGCAAATCCTGGTAATGCCTGAGGATAATGAGTCTTGAAAAATTAGGAGTAGAGGTTTGTCTATAACAGTGCTAAGTTCCCTTAACACCCTTGGGTGTATTCCATCTGGGCCTGGAGTTTTATTTACCTTAATATTATCCATTTTTTTTCCTGATATCCTCTAAACATAACCCAGTTAATGGTATTAACTAGCATGTTCTATTTTGTTCCAAAGTATCATCCAATGGTTCCTCTCTTGTGTCCGCCATGGAAGTTAAGGAGCAGTGGTCTTATGAGGGGCGTAGAAAGTAGCATCCGCTGCCTAATAAACCTACCCCATAATCTTGATTTGCATATTATAGAAACTCATGCACAATCTGTTCTAGGGGTAAGTGCGTAGAAACATTCACATATTATAAAAAATAATCACAACTGTTGACCTTAACAGAAAATGTCCTACGTAGAAATTATTTTGTAAGCTCAATAGATGCAATTAAATAAATGTGTGAGAATTAAAGTTTAGCTTATCCACAGAAGTTAGCCAAAGCAAAATTCTTCAGCGTACTAGTAGAAGCTCAATGAGGTTAATGGCAGCTCAAATTGGATGAAGAGACTAGCAGACTCACCACTTTTAATTCACTTTGGCCACTGGCGCTTCACAAGATTTCCTCTGCTAGTATATTATTAGCCTTTGAAGCCGCTGCCCTGCATTGTACACCCATCTTTATCTTGTTATCTATTACTACTCCCAAATCCCTTTCCTTCTCTGTTTGGCTAAGTCTTGTCCCATTTAAAAAATACGGTGCCTGCTAATTTTTACTTCCAAAATGTAGAACCTTGCATTTTCCTGTATTAAATCTCATTTTTCATTTACTTGCCAATACTTCTATTTTTTGCAGATCCCTTTGTAATGAAAGTTCATCCTGCACTGACCTGTTGACCTTACTTAACTTATATCTTGTATCGTATCATCTGCAAAAATAGAGATGTCGCTATTTAATCCTTGCTCCAAGTCATTTATAAAAATATTAAAAAGAACAGGGCCCAGTACTGATCCCTGGGGGACTCCACTGATTTACCTTTGTCCAATCTGAGTATGATCCATTTACTTCTACTCGTTGCTCCCTATCTTTTATCCAGCTATATATCCATGAGCTAACATTTTCAGCTATTCCCAGTCCCTTAATTTTGTGCGTTAATCTCTCATGTGGCACTGTATCAAATGCCTTTGCAAAATATAAGTATATCACATGAACTGATTTCCCTTTATCTATATTTTTACTTACTTTCTCGTAGAATCTAATTAGATTAGTTTGACATGATCTATTTCTCCTAAAACCATGATAATTAGAACTCATAATCTTTGTTTACACGAATATGCTCATCAATATAATTCCTTAAAATCCCTTCAAATATCTTCCTCACTATTGATGTCAGACTAACTGGTCTATAGCTTCCTGGATCATCCCTGCTTCCCTTTTTAAAGAGTGGCACCACATCAGCTTTACACCAATCCTGGTAATGCCTGAGGATAATGAGTCTTGAAAAATTAAGAGTAGAGGTTTGTCTATAACAGTGCTACAGTTTCCTTAACACCCTTGGGTGTATTCCATCTGGGCCTGGAGTTTTATTTACCTTAATATTATCCAGTTTTTTTCCTGATATCCTCTAAACATAACCCAGTTAATGGTATGGACTGGCATGTTCTATTTTGTTCCAAAGTATCATCCAATGGTTCCTCTCTTGTGTCCGCCATGGAAGTTAAGGAGCAGTGGTCTTATGAGGGGCGTAGAAAGTAGCATCCGCTGCCTAATAAACCTACCACATAATTTTGATTTGCATATTATAGAAACTCATGCACAATCTGTTCTAGGGGTAAGTGCGTAGAAACATTCACATATTATAAAATAATCACAACTGTTGACCTTAACAAAAAATGTCCTACGTAGAAATTTTTTTGTAAGTTCAATAGATGCAATTAAATAAATGTGTGAGAATTAAAGTTTAGCTTATCCACAGAAGTTAGCCAAAGCAAAATTCTTCAGCGTACTAGATGCTCAATGAGGTTATTGGCAGCTCAAATTGGATGAAGAGACTAGCAGACTCACCACTTTTAATTCACTTTGGCCGCTGGCGCTTCACAAGATTTCCCTTTGAAATTGCCTGAGAGCAATAAATATTTCAGATAAAATTACATCAAACTATTAAAGATTTAAATGGTTTAAATAATAAATGACTGTCTGGCATAAGAGCCTACATGGGAAGAACACAATCAAAATCTTTGTGCTTTTTTAGACTGTTGCAGTGAAAGATACATGAAGTTAAGCCCAAGCAAAATGTAAATCGGTGTTAATCAAGTTAGGTATATTGGTCAGGAACTTCACAAGGTGGGTTAAAAGCAGACCCATAAATAATTGCAGCAAAAGAATATTTGGAAACCATTCTTGGTATGTTTAATTGTATCCAAATTAGTTTCTAGACTCTCAGCAGATGCTATTGGTCCCCTAAGAGAAAAACTCCAAAGGGGTGCACTATTGAAATGACATTTAAGGCCTTATTGTGTATTCCTCAGAAAATAGAATACATTATGTTGACCCTAAGTAGGAGGTTACAATATAGGCTGAAAAGGATATAAATGTCTGTGCATGTCTACGAGTGTGTGTTTGTAAAAAAAATCATAGTAGAAACAGTCTCTGCAGATAAGGATCCAAAAATATGTCAAAAATATAGTATATGCATCTGGAAAAATAATTCCAGTAGCTGATATGCTCTCAAGGACATTTAAAACAAGACCATAGGAAAAATACATGGAAAAGCATCTACACCCCTGGCACAGTTACAAGCTTAAAAAAATACAGTTAAAAGTAAAAGGACGGGAGGCGGGGCGAGCGGCTGACCAAGATGGCCGCACTGCACTGAAGCTCTGTATGCGAGCTGGGCATGAAGGCTCATATTTGCTGATAGCCTTGAGCAATCGAAAAACAAGCTACTTATTTGCGGTCCGGATCACACAGAGAACACCCGGTGTAACTTTGGTCTGGGATTTACAAACTTTGCCGGCGACGCTTGGACCGCACCTTACAAACCCATGCGGTCATTTTAACTCTGCGTCACAGCACCTCTCAGCTCAATATACACAGATATGCTTGGTTAAAAACACCTTGAACCGAACCGGATCACCTTCCACAAGAACAAAGGTGAACCCTCTTATTTTATACACTGCTAACACTTTATAACTTTAAACCATGTCCTGAACAACATAATAGCTGGATACAGCAGCCGCAAGATAGGCAGCAATTTGGAAACTTTCTCTTTGTATGCATGTTATCATGGAGGCATTGACAAAAACACTTTTTATATGCTGATATGCTGAAACAAAGCAACTAATGTTATTTAAACAGAAGACTCACTCTCCGCCTTTTATATCTTTTTCTCTGCCTCTTGCCTGCTGTTCTCTTGCTGCCGGACCCTGCCTCACAACACATAATAAGGAACTTATTGCTAATTGACACTAACTTTTCAACATGATATATTGGTGAGGAACGTCAACCACACTGTAATTGCTGAGTCCTTATTATATACCCTGGTTATAAAACAGTGTACACCCTCCTGACCCTTTTCCCACTGTTCTTAGTAGCAGTGGGTAATATCCAACTCCTTTTACCAGGATCGCTCTGTGAGAGCAATATCCCCCAGGAGAGGTGTATTACTACAGAGGGACTGAATATCTTTCCAACCACATAATTAATACATTCAGTGAGTCCTACCAATATGTCACAGAGGAAATTAACCAGGAGTGACAAATCTCAAAAGTTAACACCAACTGCCCAGGGAGCTATGAGCTCTTTTTTCAAACAAACAGACAAACAAAAACCTCAGAAAGATCCTGATATAGAACAACCTTCTCAAGATGAAAGCTAATGTGAGGCTGCAGATGCTGCAATGGGGATACAACCTAAAATAAATGAAATGGGAAAAGATGATATCATTACCTATGGGGCTATGGAAGCTCTGATAGAGCAGGTTAAATCTTGCATTAAGAGTGAGTGTGCAGGCCTAAAGAAAGACATTTCTGACTTATGCTACAGGGTTGATACCTTGGAAGAACATGAATATGTATCATCACAGAAAATAGCGAATCTCTCCTCTAAAGCTTTTCAACAACATAATCCCATGGTAGATCTAGAGGACAAACTGGATGATTTAGAGAATCGCTCCAGGAGGAGTAACTTGCGATTCAGAGGAATCCCTGAAACTGTTCAAGGAAACGAGATTCAGGCCTATCTCCAAGCTTTCTTTACAGATCTAATAAAGAGTAATTCAGGCAATTTATTGGCCATTGTTCTCGACAGAGCCCATAGATCCCTGCGCCCCAAACCACCGGAGGGCGCTCCTCTGCGGGATATCATAGTCCACTTCCAAAGCTTCCAACACAGAGAAGCTATTTACAACTTTTCAAGAAAAAACTTTCCATCACGTTCCAAGGCCATCGAATACAAGTGTGTCAGGACCTTTCTGCACGAACGCTCCAAAAAAGGAGAGATTTTTCGTTTTTGACTTCCCATCTTCGAGCCATGAAGATTCCATATAGGTGGGGCTTCCCTACCTCAGTTATAGCTGTTAAAAATGGGAAAAAACTCGAATGCCTTTTTCCTCCTGATGCTGAGCAATTTTGTCATCTACTGGGAATATCACCACCAGAACCCCAAGATTCGAATTCTCAATCAACATCATCAGCTAGGCATGAAGCTCCCAAACCGCAAAGACGCCCCTGGACGGAGTCTGCGGTATCGCAGAATAAAAGAAGACAAACCAGCACTACTGACTCCATAGAGGATCCACCTTGAGATGGGTCACATAACTATATGATACAGACACTAACTTTCTTCTTTTTTCAGTTTTATGCTAGTTCTGGACACATGTGAACTGTTGGTTTAGGTATTCATTTACAACTACCCACTAATTTAATTCTCTCTACAGCTAATTATCAGTCCGGGTCATGATAGAATTATTTGCTTAATTATTCAATTGTAACCACTTCACATGTCAACCATATTATGTTACGAATTGTCTTATCATACATAGAGACCCCTTGGGGTGCCATCTTCCTCAAATGAATGCACCTCCGAAGAGATATACAGTTCAAGTTTAATCATAAATTGTTACTCGTTATGTTGGAAAGTTTGGTTTATTTCAGCCAATAAGGCTAATAATCATATATATGCAAGTTATTTTCAACATAGTTTCTAAGGTTCTGTTTCAGTCAGCATCCTCTTATAGCCGCCCCTCACAGGCTGTAACTTTTCAGGCGTAAATTTTTTAAAGTTCCTGCTATAACCTATAACCTACTTTATGTTGGAAACTAGTATGCAGTTGTGACACTAATTGTTATTGTCATACTTTCTTTGTTGTTCCCTTAACCTGATGGGTTTTTTTCTAGGTATCATTGAGACTTTAGCCAATTACTAGGGATACCTTGTTATGTTAATTTGACCTGTCTTTTATAGACCTGAAGATAGATGTTATACCTATAAGAGCTGATGATATAGGTTTAAACTCCATCTAATCTCATACTGAAAGCTGTATTGTCACAAAATTTACAAAATTCAACACATATAACTATCTGGTTTCTGACAACTGATATATTAACTGCAGACATGATCCCCATATCTCATACACCATATTTATATAGCGGCCATTAGTCCATTGTAGCACCTCTACAGCAAGTTTTAGCATTATTTTCATTATTCCGTTTATGCTTGACCCAGCTGCACCAAAATAGGAATGAATGATATTATATAGCAAAAATTCCTGAGGCCTTGTTGTTTACTCTGAGCTTCAGTTCACCCTGGTTCCCAGCTCAGTATATCTCCTCTGAGTTAACCAGTTAGTAAGACTACAAACGTTGTTAAACTGCTATAGATTCTGTTTGGGTCAAGAACAGAATTCTCTTAACATTACTTGTTGGCAGTATATCTAACCCACAGAAACAAACTTAGTCACATTAGAACCATTCCTATAAATTAGTCAGGTCTCCCCTGGTCCTTTATGGTTGGAGTCAGTAATGTATGTGAAGTGATAGCCTATGCTTTAATGTAGCTATTATATGGTTGTACTATCTCCAAGGTATTTCATCTAATATATATAATGGTTCACCTATGTATACAAAATATCTGCTATTTTCTTACCTTTCCCCTCCCTCTCATTAGGTTATACTCTTCCTTTATAATTTTTTTAGCAATAACATGCCCAGCTCGCTCAAAGACCTCTACTACCCTCACACCAGTTCCTTCTTTTTCCCTTTTTTCCCCTTTAACGAATCCCGACATCATACCAAATTTTGATTCCTAACTTTACTCCATACGCAAACTTTTTAATCTTTCCTTTTAACTTGTATCAGACTACTAATAACCTCCTTGCACTGATACTTCGCCCCTTTTTTGATAATACACATAACCATAGCACTTATAATGTCTACCTGCATATATGAAGGGTCAATAAACATTGCTACTCAAAATGTGAAAGGATTTCTCTCTGCTGAAAAGTGCTCAATTGCTTTTTATGACATTCAAAAAAAGAATTTGGACATAGTTATGGTTCAGGAAACCCATTTTAAAAAGGCCCATGAACCGAAACTCCCATCCAAATATTTTGACAAACACTATTTCAGCTCGGGCCCAAACAGACATAATGGAGTTTGCATTTTATTTAAACGTAACACACCATTTGATTTACTACAACAGTTTAGTGACCCTGACGGTAGAATTTTGATTTTGGTAGGCCTTTATTATGGAAAACCCATTACATTAGCAAACATATATGCTCCTATCAAACCCACTGCCTGCTTCTTCCGCAAAGTTACAAACAAGCTACTAGATATAGCTAAAGGCCCCATTGTGCTGGGAGGTGACTTTAATTTCCCATCAGATCCTTCACTGGACACCTCTACGGGCCACTCATACCTCAGAAGTTCACAGATCAGAAATAATAATGCACTACTTCGTTCACTTAATCTATTTGATACATGGAGAACAGTTCATACGTCCACTAAAGACTACACCTTTTTTTCCCACCCGCAAAAATCATATGCGAGGCTTGATTATATATTTTGTAACCAGGCCTTCCTAACGAATCTTGTGGATTCAAAGATATCACACACTCCGTGGTCAGACCACAGCTTAGTCAAGTCCACTTTCAAGTGGTCAAATAAGCCCAAACACAGGCTGAATTGGAGACTTAACGAACACATACTTACAGACACTGAAATTGTAGACCAATTAACTAAACATACAGATGAATATTTCCAGTTTAACATCTCCTCCGATACTAATGTGGCAAATAATTGGGAATCTTACAAGTGCTTCATTAGGGGCATCATTATACAATTAACCGCAAAACTTCAAAAACAAAGATCCGCCCAATTTGATTCTCTGACTAGCGTTCTCCTAGCTATGGAAAACTCGCACAAACTAGATCTGTTGTCTTCACAAAGGCTGACTGAAGTAAAGGAAGCTAGAGATAATCTTAATAAATTCTTAATTGAAAATGCACATATGCGTGCTCTGACAACTAAGGCTAAATTCTTTGCGGATTCAAACAAGGCGGGGAGAATGCTGGCCAGATTTCTAAAAAAACAAAGACTCAACTCACACATATACTCTATTAAACATAGCTCAGGTATAACATATACCAAAAACGAAGATATATCCAATAGCTTTGTTGCGTACTACACCTCACTGTATAATATTAAAAATGAGAATGACCAAGAAAGAGGAGATAAGATGAAATTATACTTTGACTCCATTCAAGTCCCTTCTGTTCCGGAGGATGACCTTAATACGCTAGACGCCCCCATCTCCCTACAAGAAGTGGCAAACACGATTAAGTCTCTCCCTAGTAACAAATCCCCTTGACCGGATGGTCTTTCTACCAAATTTTATCAGTTATTAGTAGGTAATATCAGCCCCCACATGCACAAATTTTTTCAGTCTATAGACCAAGGCCTCACATTCCCCCAGTCTCTCCTCGATGCTATGATTACAGTAATACCTAAACCAGATAAACCTATGGATATAGTAGGCAACTACAGGCCAATCTCTTTATTGAATGTAGATATTAAGATTTACGCTAAGATTCTGGCAAATCATCTTAATCTTATCTTACCTAAGGTCATCCACCCGGACCAGGTGGGATTCATCAGAGGTCGGGAGGCAAAAGACTACTACATGCACTATATACATCCCATGATCTTAAAAGCCCTCTTGTGCTCCTCTCTACAGATGCGGAGAAGGCTTTCGACAGGGTCAACTGACATTTTATGTGGTCGGCCCTGTCGAAATTTGGTTTTTCAAAAAATTTATTTCCAGAGTTTAAAGCTTTGTATAATAGCCCTCGAGCTACGATTAAAGTTAACGATACAATTTCCCAGGCTTTCCCAATATCTAATGGCACACGTCAAGGGTGCCAGCTATCTCCTCTTCTATTTGCCATCACAGTAGAAATATTAGCTATCCAGATAAGAAACAATCCTAATATCAAAGGCATTTCATTCGGCAAAATTCAACAGACATGCCTTCTCTTTGCGGACGATATTATTTTTACATTACAAGCACCGCTAACTTCCCTACCAGCCTTAATACAAACTTTGGAGACGTACAAACAGTTTTCCAATTATTCAATTAATATGGGAAAATCTAACATTATCCCCATTCATGTAAATACAGCAGCATTAGATTTTCTTAGGCAGAAAACTCCCTTCCCTATCACAAATACTCTTAGATACCTGGGGTTACATGTATCAAAAAACCCTGAGGACTTGTTTCAAGATAATTATATGCCACTTCAAACTACTGTTTTTTCTTTGTTAGACACATGGCACAAACAAGGTCATCTCTCTTGGATAGGTCGAGTAAACACGATAAAAATGATGATAGTCCCTAAATATTTATATTTATTTCAGGCTCTTCCTATATCAATACCGGGCCACTATATACGTACTCAACAAAGGATGTTGAATCCTTCATCTGGGCATATAAAAGACCTAGAGTGTCTCGTAAAACCCTATGCCTGAGAAAATTGGAGGGAGGTCTAAACATCCCAAATCTAATGCTATATCATAAGGCAACACATCTTGCACACATAGTTGCGTGGAACCACAACTCCCCAGTTAAACTATGGATCCAAATTGAGGCTGCACTGCTTAAACAAAGTGATATGCGAGATATCTGTTGGCTCCCTAGAACCCACAGACCCCCGATGTTTACCTCTAACGAATGTATTAAAACTACACTAGCTATTTGGGACTCCCTTATACAACATCTGAATACTCTCTCCTCCCCAATTTCGCCAATGACCCCATTACTTAATAATACCCTCTTTTTTGACCAATACCAATTTAAATACAAAGCTAAGGAAATAACCTTTAAAAATATGCCTATATTCTTACTCACAGATTCGTCTCAGGTAAGAGATAGAATTGCTCTGAGAGATTCAATAGGCTCCCCTTTCCATAGTTGGTTCTCCTATCTTCAAATTCGACAAGCAATTCTTGATCGTCCTTATAGATATGACTGTTTATGCACACTCAAACCTTTTGAAAAACTCTGGCCTCTAGTTATCAACGTGTCAACTTTACCTGCCTTCGTCGGCCCAATACGCCCGCCTAAGCTTGCCTACCATCGCCGCCGCGGACCTGAAAAATCTCGCCAAGGTTATCAATAAATCTGTTAAAAAGCCGCGCACCAAGTATGGGGCGATGAGCAGCTGACTGTGATAGTTATCACTCATCCGATCTCGCTGCTCTTTGGCTTTTTGACAGCTTTATAGACAAGCTGTCACTAAGCACTCACACTAACTATACTGTTCTACTCCCTATACCGGCGCCCCCGGAGTCCCCCCCAACTAAATAAAGTTATTAACCCCTAAACTGCCGCTCCTAGACCCCACCGCAACTATAATAAATGTATTAACCCCTAAACCGCCGCTCTCGGACACCGCCGCCACCTACATTATACCTAGTAACCCCTATCCTGCCCCCCCATACCACCACCCTCTATAATAAAGTTATTAACCCCTATCCTGCGGATCCCGGACCTCGCCGCAACTAAATAAATAGTGTAACCCCTAAACCGCCTCCCGGACCACACCGCAACCTATATTAAACTTATTAACCCCTAATCTGCCCCCCCTACACCGTCGCCACCTATAATAAATTTATTAACCCCTATCCTGCCCCCCCTATACCGCCGCAACCTATAATAAATTTATTAACCCCTATTCTGCCCCCCCTACACCGCCGCCACTATAATAAAATTATTAACCCCTAAACCTAAGTCTAACACTAACCCTAACACCCCCCTAACTTAAATATTAATTAAATACATATAAATAATATTTCTCTTATTAACTAAATTAATCCTATTTAAAACTAAATACTTACCTTTAAAATAAACCCTAATCTAGCTACAATATAAAAAATAATTATATGGTAGCTATCTTAGGATTTATTTTTATTTTACAGGCAACTTTCAATTTTTTTTAACTAGGTACAATAGCTATTAAATAGTTATTAAATATTTAATAGCTACCTAGATAAAATAAAGAGAAATTTACCTGTAAAATAAAAACTAACCTAAGTTACAATTACACCTAACACTACACTATCATTAACTAAATTATTCCTATTTAAACTAAATACTTACCTGTAAAATAAACCCTAAGATAGCTACAATGTAATTAATAATTACATTGTAGCTATTTTAGGATTTATATTTATTTTACAGGTAACTTTGTATTTATTTTAGCTAGTTAGAATAGTTATTAAATAGTTATTAACTATTTAATAACTACCTAGCTAAAAGAAATACAAAATTACCTGTAAAATAAATCCTAAGCTAACTTACAATTAAACCTAACACTACACTATCATTAAATTAATTAAATAAATTACCTACAAATAACTACAATTAAATTCAATTAAATAAACTAACTAAAGTACAAAAAATAAAAAAAGCTAAGTTACAAAAAATAAAAAAAAATTAGTTACAAACATTTCAAAAATATTACAACAATTTTAAGCTACTTACACCTATTCTATGCCCCCTAATAAACTAACAAAGCCCCCCAAAATAAAAAAAAATGCCCTACCCTATTCTACATTAAAAAGTTGCCAGCTCTATTACCTTACCAGCCCTTAAAAGGGCCTTTTGCAGGGCATGCCCCAAAGAAAACAGCTCTTTTGCCTGTAAAAAAAAAATACAACCCCCCCAACATTAAAACCCACCACCCACATACCCCTACTCTAACCCAAACCCCCCTTAAATAAACCTAACACTACCCCCCTGAAGATCATCCTACCTTTAGCGGTCTTCAGCCAGCCGACCCACCGATGGAACTGAAGAAGAGATCCGGAGCGGCAGAAGTCATCATCCAAGGGGCGCTGAAGAAGTCTTCCATCAGATTGAAGTCATCATCCAAGGGGCGCTGAAGAGGTCTTCCATCCAATTGAAGTCTTCATCCAAGCGGCGTCTTCAATCTTCATCCATCCGGAGTGGAGCGGAGCCATCTTCAGACGAGCCAACGCGGAGCCATCCTCTTCTTCCCAATGACTAATGACGAATGACGGTACCTTTAAGTGACGTCATCCAAGATGGCGTCCCTTCAATTCTGATTGGCTGATAGGATTCTATCAGCCAATCGGAATTAAGGTAGGAAAAATCTGATTGGCAAATTGAATCAGCCAATCAGATTGAAGTTCAATCCGATTGGCTGATCCAATCAGCCAATCAGATTGAGTTTGCATTCTATTGGCTGTTCCGATCAGCCAATAGAATGCGAGCTCAATCTGATTGGCTGATTGGATCAGCCAATCGGATTGAACTTCAATCTGATTGGCTGATTCAATCAGCCAATCAGATTTTTCCTACCTTAATTCTGATTGGCTGATAGAATCCTATCAGCCAATCGGAATTGAAGGGACGCCATCTTGGATGACGTCACTTAAAGGAACCGTCATTCGTCGTTAGTCGTCGGGAAGAAGAGGATGGCTCCGTGTTGGCTCGTCTGAAGATGGCTCCGCTCCGGATGGATGAAGATTGAAGACGCCGCTTGGATGAAGACTTCAATCGGATGGAAGACCTCTTCAGCGCCCCTTGGATGATGACTTCAATCGGATGGAAGACTTCTTCAGCGTCCCTTGGATGATGACTTCTGCCGCTCCGGATCTCTTCCTCAAATTAATCGGTGGGTCGGCTGGCTGAAGACGGCTAAAGGTAGGATGATCTTCAGGGGGGTAGTGTTAGGTTTATTTAAGGGGGTTTGGGTTAGAGTAGGGGTATGTGGGTGGTGGGTTTTAATGTTGGGGGTTGTATTTTTTTTTTACAGGCAAAAGAGCTGTTTTCTTTGCGGCATGCCCCGCAAAAGGCCCTTTTAAGGGCGGTAAGGTAATAGAGCTGGTAACTTTTTAATGTAGAATAGGGTAGGGCATTTTTTTTATTTTGGGGGGCTTTGTTATTTTATTAGGGGGCTTAGATTAGGTGTAAGTAGCTTAAAATTGTTGTAATATTTTTTAAATGTTTGTAAATTATTTTTTTTATTTTTTGTAACTTAGCTTTTTTATTTTTTGTACTTTAGTTAGTTTATTTAATTGAATTTAATTGTAGTTATTTGTAGGTAATTTATTTAATTAATTTAATGATAGTGTAGTGTTAGGTTTAATTGTAAGTTAGCTTAGGATTTATTTTACAGGTAATTTTGTATTTCTTCTAGCTAGGTAGTTATTAAATAGTTAATAACTATTTAATAACTATTCTAACTAGCTAAAATAAATACAAAGTTACCTGTAAAATAAATATAAATCCTAAAATAGCTACAATGTAATTATTAATTACATTGTAGCTATCTTAGGGTTTATTTTACAGGTAAGTATTTAGTTTAAATAGGAATAATTTAGTTAATGATAGTGTAGTGTTAGGTGTAATTGTAACTTAGGTTAGTTTTTATTTTACAAGTAAATTTCTCTTTATTTTATCTAGGTAGCTATTAAATATTTAATAACTATTTAATAGCTATTGTACCTAGTTAAAAAAAATTGAAAGTTGCCTGTAAAATAAAAATAAATCCTAAAATAGCTACAATATAATTATTATTTATATTGTAGCTATATTAGGGTTTATTTTAAAGGTAAGTATTTAGTTTTAAATAGGATTAATTTAGTTAATAAGAGAAATATTATTTATATGTATTTAATTAATATTTAAGTTAGGGGGTGTTAGGGTTAGTGTTAGACTTAGGTTTAGGGGTTAATAATTTTATTATAGTGGCGGCGGTGTTTGGGGGGGCAGGATAGGGGTTAATAAATTTATTATAGGTTGCGGCGGTATAGGGGGGCAGGATAGGGGTTAATAAATGTATTTTAGGTGGCGATGGTGTAGGGGGGGCAGATTAGGGGTTAATAAGTTTAATATAGGTTGCGGCGGGGTCCGGGAGTGGCGGTTTAGGGGTTAAACTATTTATTTAGTTGCGGCGAGGTACGGGATCCACAGGATAGGGGTTAATAACTTTATTATAGAGGGCGGCGGTATAGGGGGGGCAGGATAGGGGTTACTAGGTATAATGTAGGTGGTGGTGGTGTCCGGGAGCAGCGGTTTAGGGGTTAATACATTTATTATAGTTGCGGCGGGGTCTAGGAGTGGCGGTTTAGGGGTTAATAACTTTATTGAGTTGCGGGGGGCTCCGGGGGCGCCTGTATAGGGGGTAATACATTTATTTAGTTGCAGCGGTGTAAGGGGGGCAGAGTAGGGGTGTTTAGACTCGGGGTACATGTTAGGGTGTTAGGTGCAGACGTTTCCCATAGGAATCAATGGGATGTCTGGCAGCAGCGAACATAAGCTTTCGCTATGGTCAGACTCCCATTGATTCCTATGGGATCCGCCGCCTTCAGGCTGGCGGATTGAAAACCAGGTACGCTGGGCCAGAAAAGTGCCGAGCGTACCTGCTATTTTTTTGATAACTAGCAAAAGTAGTCAGATAGTGCTGAACTTGTGTGCGGAACATCTGTAGTGACGTAAGAATCGATCTGTGTCTGAGTCCGGCGGATCGAAGCTTACGTCACTAAATTCTACTTTTGCCGGTGTCTAGGGCTTGATAACTAAGGCGAATCAGCCTCGCCACAAATACGCTGCGGAATTCCAGTGTATTTGAGGTTGACGGCTTGATAACTAGGGGCCTATGTCTCTCTAGGGACACTCACAAATCTCACCTTTCCATTACGCACAAACTCTTTACCCATAACTAGATTACCTTCCTATACCTCCAAATGGGAGTTAGAGCTTCAGGTCCAACTCCCAAACGATGAGTGGTTAAGATGCTTTCGTATGACACACACCTCCTCGTGTTCACTTGCTCTATCTGAACTTAATTATAAAATTATTTCTCGTTGGTATCTTACACCTCAAAAACTAAATGCAATTTTCCCGGGAGCTAACTCTAGCTGTTGGAGGCGATGCGGAGGGATTGGTACATTCTCTCATATATGGTGGTCTTGTAATAAACTGTCAGCTTTTTGGGCCTAAGTGGAACAATGTGTCAATCTCAAGCTGGGCACACAGCTTACCCTTACGGCTTCAATGATCCTACTAAACCATATTCCTAACTTACATTGTATATATCGCAAAAAGCTACTACAACTGATGCTTACCTGTGCCAAGCGCATTATACCCAGGTTATGGAAACAAACATACCCACCCACATACAGCCAATGGGAGGCCGAGGTAACACATATATTGTCACTAGAGAAAAGAAATTATTGTTTTTTGGGGAAGAAAGACTTTATACTAGATATTATCTTTTTATGGGAGCAAAGAATATAATACATTTATAAAAGTTGATCCCTTATTAACTTATTATCTATAGGCTGTTGGTTTACCATCCAAATCCATCTATAAATAGATGGGATGTGTCCCATTCTTATCCGAGATGCTGGGTGCAAGGAGGTTCTGATACAGCACCCCTTCCTTTTCTTCTTTTTTCTTTAGCCTTTTTTATAAGTACTTCCCTAACCCTCTCACGGTCCCCTCTTCTTCCCTCTCTACCATCCAGGTTGAACCGACTAATTTAATTACATAGTGCATTCCCACGATTATATATTTCTACTGGTTTACGCTGTGTACTTGCACGTTTATGTTTCGGCTGTACACGGCTTGTCTGCAATAATTATTTTAAGGGATAAGTAATAAGATATGAATAATATTGGTTGTTCCCTATCCCACTTCTCCCCCTTTCCCCTCTTTTCCCCTTCCTAAAATACCCTTCCTAGACCATTCTCTTTCAACTACTTTCAGTTTTTTTCTTGGTTACTTAAATATATTTGTATTATAAAAATATGGGTTCTTCTGCTTGCACGTTGATAAACACAAACTGTATTTATTCTATGTATGCAGTATTATTTGTTGTACTTCGGTGAAATGTATTAACCCAATAAAAACTATTTGAAAGAAAAAAAAAAGTAAAAGGACACAAATAAGATTTACTTAATTGAAATAAAATAGCATGGGTGACTAAACACAAAAACCAAAGTGCATGTACAGTAAATTGAAAACCTTATTGGAATGTGAGAAATAAATTGTTAATAATGGATGGGAGTGTTTGCAAGTGAGAGAGAACTGTAGTTCCACAAGAGCTAGCAAAATAAATGCACATAGGACATATTGGAAGAGCATGTGAATGGTGATACTAGGAATCTCCTATACTAGAAAGGAATTCATTCACAGATTCAAATAAATGGCAAATAAATGTCATGTGCAATATGCCAAAAAATTCAAAGAGCAAATTTAAAGGAACCAATAGTGCACAAAAAATCCTCAGCAAGGATGTGACAAAATATGACTTTGGATCTATTTGCATGTATCAACTACAACTATTTAATAGTATTGGTGAAGAGGAGCTGTCCCCGAAACGTCACTTAATTAAAAGCAATTTTTGCAATATTTAAGACCAGTGAGTGCTGTTTTCTATTATATATATATATATATATATATATCAATGAACAGATGGCTGCACTCACTGGTCCTTTAAATAGATAACTTTATTTATGTGACGTTTCGGGGACCGTATCCCCTTCCTCAGATTGAGTAAGGGGATACGGTCCCCGAAACGTCACATAAATAAAGATATCTATTTAAAGGACCAGTGAGTGCAGCCATCTGTTCATTGCTATTATTCATCTCTTGCATGCACCCTGGCAGATTGAATTTGGAAGTGACAGTGCTCTCCTGCTGTTTAAATGTATATATATATATATATATATATATATATATAAAAATATAAATAAATAGCCCTTCCCAGTCAAACACTTTGCCCTATACCATATCCTTTTGAACCCTTTTAAATCTTTTTTATTAATATAATATATATTTTATTAAAAAGTGTATATATGTGTGTAATGCTTTATTTTAATATGTTTATAATGTGTTTTGTGCAACTTTATTTTTTAACCAATACACTTTACACGGATATCTAGGCATGCTAATTCTTCTAGCACAGTTTGCTTTTTGAGCATAATCACAACCTTTAACTTTCAACTTGTAATATGCGAGTTAGTTAGTGTAGTCGTGAAAATGTGCATTGCGTTCCGTGATAACATTAGCACTCCACTTTTAATCTAGCCTCAAGGTTCTCTGCTAAAACATTTGTACAATACACTTTTAATACTTGCGTGTTATTCTTAGCATGGGTCAGAGCACAAAATATTGATTTTGCTCCACTTCTAATCTAGCCTTTCGTATTTTAATTGTCCGTTCTGCCGTTCTTAGTGCATAAAAGCACAAGAATAAAGCTCTTTTCATTTTGCTTATATCTCTTTAAAGACAGGATAATTTTAAAGAGACATAATACTCATTTGCTAAGTCACTTGAAACTAATGCAGTATAACTGTAAAAAGCTGAAAGGAAAATATCACCTGATCATCTCTATGTAAAAAATGAAAATATTTTACCTCACAATTTTCCCAGCTCACCAGATTAAGTGCTGTGTAAAAAGTTATACTTCAGCTGCTGTCAAGTTGCAGGTAAAAAAAAAAAAAAAAGGAAGAAATGAACTGCAGCCAATCATCATCAACAGTGCTGAGTTCATTAACTCTTTTACTGTGATCTCATGAGATTTCACTTATCTCTCATGAGATTTCATAGTAAACTTCCTTAAACTGAAAAGGGAACTAACATGAGTGTGCACAAGGCTCACTCCCTTGCCTGTCCCGGGACAGACATACTGATTTGGTGCTTAAAGTCCTTCACAATGGGATGTGAATACTTAGGATATTTTGAGGTAAAATATCTTTCTTTTTTACATAAAGATGCTCAGGTGATATTTTCTAGTCAGCTTTTTACAACTATGGTGCATCCCTTTCAAGTGTTTCAACATTTGGGTATAATGGCCCTTTAAGAAAAATCATTTTTCATTTCAGTCAAGGAATTTTTCAGGATATACTTTTTGTTGTCTCAATTTAACAAAATTATTTTAAAGTATATCCCTTAGCAATAAAATTATATTCTCAGAAATCTCACAATGCTTCTCAGTACATATATGTGCATATTAATTAAGCTATCAGTCCATATCATTCATGCAAACAAATTGCCTCTATTTTATCTGTCAGCAGACTGAATATAAAGCATTATTTTGTCTATCAGTTAAAGTTCCCCATATTTGTGCTAGAGATTATAATGTCAAGTTTCCTTCACTTTCGTATCAAAAGGATAATAAGCAGATGTACATTTATTAAGTAGCTTCATTAGATGTTAAACCAGTTTCTCGGAATCTGTGATAAAAATAGTGAAGTATTTGTTTATTTTCAGTACTACTAACACTAGAAAATTAAATTTAGCTGTATACTAAGTAAAATAGAAGCACACACATGCTCAAAATCTAATTATGTACAAAGATACATTATTTACTGAACATTTTATTATTATGAGAAGGTTACATAAAAGTAGAGAAGAGTATTTAAAAGTCAAGATTAAACATTCATAATAATTGAAAAGCATACCTAGGTAGACTAAGGAGCAATTATGCGCTACTGGGAGCTAGCTGCTGATTGGTGGCTGCATGTTTGTGCCTCTGGTATTTTGGTGCACCTCACTAACTAACTGACAGGCCCTCATTTACAAGACCCTCAAGTCATGTCCTTACCTTAAAGAGCCTTTACCTACATTACCCTCAAACTGCAACCTTCCCTAGCATTCAGAGACTCAACATTAATGTACTGCCCAACACACACTGATCCATCTCCAACTATATTATTCCTTCCAGAAAATAAGCTAAAAAAATCCACAAAAGTTGCTATTATAATCATTGTCTATGTTCAGCGTCTTTTGTCAAGCTACATCATGGTCCTTTAAGGTTCTCTTCTTTGGTGTTTGTATGGGCGGAGTTCAGAATTATCAACATTTTTATTAGATTAATGAATGAGAATAGAGGAGGTGTAAATTCAAAATGGAATCGTTCCACTATTCTGATGGGTTTAAAATAAATAGATAGATGTGAACTGTGGACTAGGCCCAGACCAGAGAAGAGGAAGATGCTATTGACCAGAAGTGACTAAAAGGAACCATAATTACTGTAGAAAGTTTATGGTTATTTTGTTTGTTTTTTGTTTGTTTGCATTTTAGAATTTAGGTGAGTAGTGTCAAGTAGGGATGGGCGAATGTGCTTATATTCTAATACAAATGTTATTGTAGAAATTCGATTTACATAATTAAATGTTGATAAGATCGAATATTCTAAAATATTCTATAGCAAAGAAAAAGGAACAGCCGCACTAATAAGGAACCAAGGAGAAGGGCTGATAAAAACAAAAATGTATTGGAACAGTTTAAAATAAGGTATGCGGCAGGCAAACATCCTAACTAGTTTCGTGCTCACAGGAGCACTTAATCGTAGGATGCGTTTGCATGTGCGAGCCCCCTATTTAAAGGGACAGCATGATCAATTCATTAAACTAAATGAAAAACATAAGTACATATGTACATAAAAACTGACAAATTCATATATATAAGTCACCTACATTACAGTGGAGAAACAGAAAACACTTAATAGACATAAATAAAAGAAGATAGATATTATTAACAATACTGCATTAGCACAATTCACCTGAAATAAATGCAATACATTTCATCTTCATTCATATGTATGTATAATTGTGTTCTTATTCTGTTGGTTTTCATATATCTCATTAATGAACAAAGTAACCTTATGAAATCAATATGATTAGGCTGCATCATCATATGTTATGACCCCATAATAAAAAATCTTGAAAAAAAAAAATATATATATTATAACCCTAATTAAGGGGTACTATATATTAATATTCAACACACTCTATGTTAGCCTCAATCAAATAATTTGTGTGGACACACATATCAAATAGCACAATTTAAGAACAGTTAATATTTTAACACTTGATGATGTTTCTATAGAGCGATCAATATTTATTCAATAAAATAGCTCAAATCCCATTCACGGTTGAGACCTAAAGGAGATAAGGTTTTTAATTTGTATATCCAATACAATTCTTGCTTCAGCAATAATTTAAGCCTATCTCTCCTTCTTATTGGATGAAAGACTCTGTCGATAACACAAACCTCCATATTAAACACATTACTCATATGTACAAAATTAAAATGACGTGCTATGGCATAAGGTTTTTAATTTGTATATCCAATACAATTCTTGCTTCAGCAATAATTTAAGCCTATCTCTCCTTCTTATTGGATGAAAGACTCTGTCGATAACACAAACCTCCATATTAAACACATTACTCATATGTACAAAATTAAAATGACGTGCTATGGCAGATTCTTTGACATATTCTTTGGTGTCCCTGATATGCTCTCTTATCCTTGTTCTCAATTCCCTAGTAGTCTGGCCTGTATATTGTAGGGAACAAAGTTTGCATTCCAGAAGGTAAACCACATAAGTGGTCTGGCAATTAGCATAGAATTTGCCCTTGACTGAGATCGAGTCCAGGCACTAAGAAAGCTGGAACATACCATCTGTTCCCCACCTAAGTCCGGCATTCTGAAAATTATACAGGTGAGGAGGAACCGCAATAACAGTGTTTGCGGTGGCCATACTGACCTTTTACGGGAGCGTAGGAGAACAGAGGCAACTCTCAGGCACTGACAACGCGACGAAAATCTACTTCTGCCGGACCTACTAACCTGCATCTGACACAATGGTGAGGCTCACAATACACCCCCTGATAGTGGATCACAGAAAGAACGGAGACATGGGGCGCTGTACAGCGCGCTACACCCAAGAGAAGCAGCCCATAAGCTGAAAGGGAGTTACGGAGCTGGATAGCTGTGACAGCCCTAATTTTCCTACTTACAAGGAAGCTCATTACTGGGCAATACCGGAGTGGAATGATCGGAAGGCTCATAGAAAAAAGGCACAAAACGGAGAATACAGGCGCCATTTTACAGCGCAACAGGATCCCTGATCAACATCTCATTAGAGGAGCCTGCTTTATCTACGCAGATTCACAGCTTCAGTCGGAGAGGTGACCTGATGCGAAAGGGCTGGTAAGGTAATACACTACCCCTACACGACCCACCTGTCCCCTGCTATTGGGAACTTCCCTAAAAACTCTGTTGGTGTCTGATATTGTACACTGGACATTACGGCCTAAAAAGATATTTAAGGGCTATATAAGTGTGCCTGTGGAATTTCCCGGGAAGTATATAGTGGGAGTAGGCGGCTGCTGTGTTTACTGCCATACTACAGACTGTTCAGGAACAGGTGAAACTGCAGTAGGACTGCTTGTTCCGAATATAACCACACAGCTTGTTCATAAAGGCAACAAATCTTTCTTGCTTGCTCATATAAGACTCGCCCTACTGGGGGTAATCGGTGGGGTCAGCCCCTCCCTTGACACAGCCCCTGGGACTGTACTTTGCTGTGCATAAGGTGTGACTGAGGAGGCACACTGTCTGGACTCATCAAGGAGAAGAGTATACATATTCACACTAGATAATTATACTCTGGACTTGGGCTGATAACTATACTCCATATGTACTTTGCAACTGTGATATATGTGGGACTGTTGGCCTATCTTTAATGCACAAAATGCTCTGTCATTTATTGCTGCATATATATGTGATGCTTGTCTAACCTCGTGATCTTTTTTTAAATTTATTTTTATCTTTTACAGAGTGAGTAACACTTGCTATTGAGATATCATATACTTGATACTGCATTACATTATTTGAGTTGTGGTTACTAATCCCAGGTATTTTTGCTAAACACAATATTTATATATCTGATGAACCCATTTGAACCCATATGATAACACACATGAGGGACATACTTTAGACCCACACCGCATTGTTAAGCAGATATCTACTTTATTCCTACCCAAAATAGAGAACCTTCAAAAGGGAGTGGATACATTGGCCGAGGAGGTTAAAGAATTGTCGACAAGGGTGTCTGAGGCATAAACTAGGATTTCTGACCTCGAGGACACACAAAATGTCAGCGTGGGTAAAATTGAGGCTTTAGAGAAGCACTCCTTAGCATTACAAAAAATTGACAACCTTGAAAACAGATCAAGGCGGAATAATGTGCGTTTTCTAGGGTTGCCTGAATCAGTGAAACCAAATGATATATTAAAATTTGTTGAGACAACCCTCCCCTCTCTATTAAATATCCCGTCTGGGATATTTAATAGAGAGGGGAAAGGGCACACAGAGTAGGCCCAGAGAGACCCGCTATGGATCATAATGCACAGGCCCGCCCAGTCATGATAAAATCCCTCCACTTTCAAACTAAACTTAATGTACTCAGAGCATATAGAAAGGTGGAGGACTTGACTTATGAAAATTCTAGACTTCTTTTATTCCAAGACTACTCAGTGGATTTGATGAGAAGAAGATAATTCTCCTCATTGTGCTCTAAGCTCCACCGGGAAGGTAGACAGGCTTTCCTACTCTACCCTGCTAAGCTTAAGATAGCTACCTCCAGAGGCCCAACATTCTTTTACTCTCCACAGACAGCACAGGAATATTTGGATGCAGAGAGTGGCTCTAGAAGTCCTGGCCATTTCAGAGGGGGGGGGGGGGGAAGGGTAATAGATCACACTGTGCTAGGGATAATTATGATCTTTTACAGATTAAGTGATGGCTTATATAGCCAAGACAAAGATGATACTTCATTTTGACAGAGGGGCTCCCCACAATCTTGTTTTGTATGCTTATTATCCTGGTTTATTAATATGGTTAATGGTTATAATTGAGTTAAGTCAACCCAGGTTGCACAAGTTTACTCAGGTTAAAGGTTTTGTTTTGCCCCAAAATCCTGTTGAGGAATGTGGAATAGGGAAAAATAATCTTGGAAAATACTTATTGGGAGCAGCTGGTTATGTTTACAGTTCCTTGCTAATTTCCTCATTTTTCAGAATCACATGCCTAGGAGAGGCACTTGCCCAAAATGGAGAACACCCCAAAGCAATAACTTATTAGCTTGTTATTTATGTTTATATCTCAGTTTAACAGGTGCACTATGGGTCAGGGGTGCGGCAGGAACACCTAAGTTTGTAAGGTTTATCCAGGTTTTGCACTGTGCATTGCTTCTAGATGCTTAAAAGGGAAATATGTTGAAGGAACTATATGTTAATACAGAGCCATTTGGAGCATGACACCTGGTGGTGTTTACCTGAAATTCTTTTTTCGTTTTTGTTGTTGCTTCCAATGTTATTTCTCAGACTAAGATGAGGGGATCCAGCACTGAGGTGGATGTGAATCATCCTCTCCTCCACCCCCACCCCTTTTCTTCTTTACTCTTGGAATGTGGGGGGAATACACTCCCCCATTAAAAGGAAAACCATTCTTATGCAACTAAGAAAGAGAGGTGCAGATATTGTGTTTCTGCAGGAGATGCATTTGACTGACCTAGAGCATGCCAAACTGAAGACAGACTGGGTAGGGAGGGTTGAATATGCCTCTTACAAAAGTGCCAGTAGAGGAGTGGCTATACTGTTTGGAAAGAAACTAGACATAGATGACACGATGATAATCAGTGAACCAGAGGGATGATACATCTTAGTTCTGGCCAAAATTGCTGGCAAAAAGTACACATTGTGCAATATCTATGCGCCCAATCAAAAAACTAAAGCATTTTGGGAAGATTTAATTAGAATTTTGACCCCCTTTCTGGACTCTGCCCTTGTCATTGCCGTGATTTCAATTTAACTCCCAACCCACAGTGTGACAGGCTCAGGGACCCCAATAGAGATTATGGAAGAGTGTTGGGATGATTTCCAAACTAACAATGTGCAGCATTTGCAGAATCCCAAACTTTTCTGGCAAGCGGCAAAGGTGGTACTCACCGGAGATATTCTAGCTTTTCTGTCCCGTAGGAAAAAAACACAAGTGGAATGGCTGGAGAGGTTGAGGGAGAACTTGGCTTCCTCCTATACTACTTATCGGGGTGCACCCACACGGCTTCACCATCAGACATATATCACTAACAAAAAAGAATATGACACAATCCTGACTTACCAGGCCTCCCAAACTCTTTTACGAACTAGGGGCAGGTACTATAGGTACGGGGATAAGTCGGGCAGACTATTGGCCTCCCTGGTCAACTTAAAAATGTCTATGTGCATTATTGCCACCCTTAGGGATGGGGGGAAACTTGTTAAAAACCCCAAACATATTGCTGAGGCATTCGCTGCTTACTATTCTAAGCTATACACCAGTGATCAGTCTGGTTCCGAGGAGGTCTTACGAGAGTTCTGGGAATCCATCAAGCTACCACGAATATTGAAAGAGCAGCTGAATAAGCTTAACGCACCCATCTCTAGGGAAGAGTTAGATAGGACAATCCTTTCCTTATCCTTAGCCAAAACGGCAGACCCGGACGGGCTGCCCATAGAATTTTACAGAATGCTAAAGTCGCGGGTTGTCCCAGTGCTCACCGATCTGTACTCGGGCTATTTCTCCAGAGAGGATAGACCGGCCGAGACTTTCTCGGCTGCGTATATCACCCTTATCCCTAAAGCGGGGAAAGACACTCTTCTGCCGGAATCATATAGACCAATCTCGCTATTAAACTCGGAAATAAAATTTTAACAAAGCTTTTAGCTGACCTCCTTATATTTATCTTACCGGATCTGATACATGAAGATCAGTCGGGTTTCAAGCTAGCGAGATTGTCAGCGGGAATGTACGTTGAGTATTACAGATACTTCAATATTATTGGAGTAGGAAACAGCCTGAATCCTCTGTGTCGCTCCCGGAGGCCTTAATGTTGCCCTTGGATGCAGAGAAGGCCTTTGACAGGGTTGAATAGAGGCACCTCTTTCACACCATGACTAAATTTAATCTCTCGGGCCCCTTTCTTACATTTATTAAGAATCTTTACTCTTCCCCAATTGCAAATATATGGGTCAACAACTTATTCTCTTCCGATGTTAATTACAACAGGGCAAGAGACAGGGATGTCCCCTATCTCCGTTACTGTTTAACCTGGCCCTAGAACCCTTGGTGGTTAAACTAAGACAGGTGTTGACGTTGCAGGAGACCCCCAACATCTAGCATTATATGCGGATGATATGAAGTTGTTTGTACAGGACACCAGGAGTCATATCCCTCCCATCTTGAAGGCATTGCAAAACTTCGGTTCATTCTCAGGTTATAAAGCCAATATTCAAAAATCCGAGATCTTGTGGCTACATAAAACCAAAGAACAGGGACATTATTAACCGTTTACGATAGCAAATCAAGTAATAACTTACCTCGGTATTCAGATTCATGTGATCCATAATAAAATGTACTCTGCCAATTTGACGCCTCTGTGCACCAAATTGTGCAGCCAGATGAGGAGTTGGAAGTCTCTTCCCATATCATTAGCAGGTAGGACTAGTCTTCTCAAGATGGTGATTCTACCTCCCCTCCTGTATCTGCTACTTACGCTGCCTCTCCTACTTACTAAAAATGATGTAAAAGCTTTAAATTCTGCAATGCGATACTTTATTTGGTGAGGAAGCAAGCCTTGCATATCTGCTGATAAATTAAATATGTTGTATCTTAATGGAGGCTTGTCCCTGCCGGACTTTAAGCTATACAATTGGGCGGCGCTGGTTCGCCTGGTCCTGGATTGGCAAGTTGGCACCCAACATTTCTATAGACACAAATTGGAGCATGAAGTTCTAGGAGACATCTCACAGTCATATTTTCCGCATATGACAAAATCTGGGGCAGCCAAACTAATAGGTGGAAATCTCCTATATCGAGATCCGTTGAAGGCCTGGTATCAAGCCCATAGATTTCTAAAAAAGACATGTTATAGCTTCACCTTTCTTCCCCTCAGCAGTAACCCGGACTTTCTGGCGGGTATGGACACAAAGACTTTTATGCAATGGGAGAATTTAGGATTGAGAAGCATTGGTGCGCTAATGGAACCATTGACAAGATCCTTAAAATCTTTCTCCTTGTTACGAAGAGAGCATAACCTCCCAAACAACCAGTTTTATGCTTACCTGTAGGCCCACCACTATGTGGCCACACTGATCAAAGATAACCCAGATTTTTGGGAGGGTTCACCCTTTCGACTCACTCAATCCCTCAAACCTTCTTGCAAAAACGACTGCTACAGGTACAATCTACCTTTCTGGCAGGATGGGCATGGGAGGGAATCAGGGGCACTATGTGGGAGGAGGCCCGGGAGGGATTTGAAAAAGGTTAGGAAAACCACTCTTTCTGCCAATCTGAGAGAAACCCAAACTAAGTTCTTACATAAAACCTACATGACTCCCAACCGGTTTGCTAAATGGATCCCTGACTGGCCTAATAAATGTTCCAAATTCTCAGCGGAGGCCCCTGGTCTGTTGCACTGTATATGGGACTGCCCGATGATTGGGCAGTTCTGGAGTAAACTACAATTCTGGATTAATAAAAAGATTAATATCCCGATTGTCCTTGGTCCTAATGATGTATTGTTCCTGAATTGGGACAAACAATACAGACAGCATGACTCAGAATTGACCTTGATTATCCTTTTAGCGAGGAAAAGCATACTTAAGCGCTGGACTGACAATACAGCTCCTACGGTGGCCTACTTCCTTAATATGAGAACACAATTATTTATAGAACAGATTGAGGTTAGGTTAGATGTATGTAATAGGCTGACCTTGTTTCTGCAAAAATGGCATAGATTAATTTTAACATTTGAACTGAAGGTCCAGAGGCAGGTACTCTCACCATTTAGACATACCAACATATTTTTAGAAAATTCTCTATGGGGAGAATGGAACCATATTATGCTCCCCCGGGAGGGGTGGGAGCACTGAGGGGAGAATGGACAACAGGTCCTATCAAAAAAAAGAAAATTCTGGATCCTCAAGGCTCGTTATAGAATAGCACAGAAAAGAATAAAGTAACTAGCTTAGAAGATAAAGGGATGCTATTTTGTAGTTTAATACTTGTCTAAGTTAGATTTAAAATTAGATAGTTAATAGGTTTGGTTGGGGAGTGAGGGGAATTGACCATCTCCCCCATTAAAAAATAAAAATACGAGAGACTGTTACATGTAAGAGATGGGGATAATCTGTGTCAATGAAAAACGAACAACAGTAATATGCTATTTAGAACTATTGGTCGAGCAGTATTGTCTCATTAACTTTGTATTTGTCACTAAGCAAAGTGTTATCCTACTTAATTATATTGGAATTTACATTGCGATGATGTTATGACCTTATGTATCTACATTTACTCTCTTAATAAAAAGATATTTAAAAAAAAAAAAAAAAAGAAATAAGTTACTTTGTATGCATATGCACTGAGTATTAGAATGCCTGGGCTCCTATTGTAAGCACACAGATTTCTACAGGGCTAACAAATGGTTGCATTTGAAATACTACTTAAATACCATGAAACATGCAATATCATTTTTATTCAATTATATGTTTTTTTTTTACTAGAAATATTTTAACGAACATGAAACTCCAAATTTTTCTTTTATAATTCAGACAAAAAGTACATTTTTAAACAACTTTTCAATTTACTTCTATTATCAATTTTGCTTCATTCTCTTGGTATCCTTAATTGAAAGAGAAAAAAATGCGCTTCTGGGAGTTAGCTAAACATATCATTAAACCAATATATTTGATAGAACACATGCGCTTCTCTAAAGGAGAGCTGAGGAGAACCCATAGTAGAATTGCACAGAGAATTCTCATTGCGCTTTATAAATCTGGCCCAAGTAATTGCTTGTTCTCTGTCCTTATAGATCTTGTGAAAGATAACAATATCCCACGAATAATCATAGTAAAACATGTCTTCTCCAGTTAACATGGTTAACAAACTTCACCAATACAGTATATATAGAAAATACAATAGTATTTTTTTCTGTTTGAAAGCAGAGTTGATGAATATGTTTTCTGTCATGGTATTTTCTCTATTTCAAGAAGCCCAGATATTTTAAGGTTTTCTACTTATAGATCATTATTATGATTAGTTATTATTATGAACCTTTGTTGCTCTTGTACAATGAGTTTTTGACTATCACTGTTTATTACTGTTTAAGCTGTTTAGCTTCCTGGTATTTGTTGCATTAGGTCATTTACTCACCTTCCATTTGTTTGGCTTAAAGCATGAGTAGAGAAAACCAAACCTAACCAAACGTCTTCATGACCGTTTACAGTGTTTAAACATAACACTAAAGTAAGTAAGGTTCTATAAAATAAAAACATTATTTCAAGCATATTAAAAGTCCATACTTTTTAGACCACCTTTGTAATGCACTGCTGTATGATCTGCTAACTTTAGCATGTGTCAATTACTTTGTCTTATGAAAACAGTTGGGAAGAAGAAGAAGGTCTACATAACCTCTAAATTGATATTTGTTTGATGGCAGAAGCATAGACTATGCCTCGGCCGAAACGTATTAGCTATGTTATGACGCTCAAAGGGGCTTAGACCTTTTTGAAGCTACATGTGTGGCTTTTTTATATGCTTTTAATTTTAATTAATAAAGAAAAGGAAATTTATGCTTACCTGATAAATTTGTTTCTTTTACGATACGATGAGTCCACGGATTTCATCCTTACTTATGGGATATCACTTCCTGGTTAACAGGAGGAGGCAAAGAGCACCACAACAGAGCTGTATATATAGCTCCTCCCTTCCCTCCCACTCCAGTCATTCGACCGAAGTTAGGAAGAGAAAGGAAAAGCCAAGGTGCAGAGGTGACTGAAGTTTAACAAAAATAAAAGACCTGTCATACAAAAACAGGGTGGGCAGTGGACTCATCGTATCGTAAAAGAAACAAATTTATCAGGTAAGCATAAATTTCCTTTTTCTTTGACAAGATACGATGAGTCCACAGATTTCATCCTTACTTATGGGATACAATACCAAAGCTATAGGACATGGGTGAAAGGGAGGGACAAGACAGGAAACCTAAACGGAAGGCACCACTGCTTAAAGAACTTTTCTCCCAAAAACAGCCTCAGACGAGGCAAAAGTATCAAATTTGGAAAATTTGGAAAAAGTGTGAAGAGAAGACCAAGTTGCAGCTTCCTATTTCTAACACAGGCAAAGAGAATGACTGGAGTGGGAGGGAAGGGAGGAGCTATATATACAGCTCTGCTGTGGTGCTCTTTGCCTCCTCCTGTTAACCAGGAAGTGATATCCCATAAGTAAGGATGAAATCCGTGGACTCATCGTATCGTATCACATAGACTGTTTGTTTTTTCAAGCACTGGCAAATTAGGTAGCAGCTAGCTTAGTCATTTGATTAGATTTTTTTCAGGTTGCATCCATGACCCTGCCTCCATTTACACTGATTGTGTACACAACCCATGAGCATCCCTGACTCAGACCCCAGCTTCCTGGGTATGAAGCTTTTCAGTGTAGGTGTTTACACCTCTCCTCTCCTCCCTACACCTTCCTTAATCATCTAAAAGTCTAACTTAGATTAAAGTAAAGGCAAACGTTTTTGAATGAAAGCCCGGTTTTTAAAAATACTATTAAAAACAGGGACACTTTCATTCATCAAAGTTTATAAAGCAGCCATTTTGTTTAAAAACTTACCTTTCTTGTTTTCACAGCCGGAGCAGCTTCCCCCACCAGAGATCCTCTCTTCACACATCAGCAATGACTAATCCTGCTTCCTCCAATCAAGGCTTTTCCCCATCGGGAATCATTGCCTGAGGCCATGCCGTGATTGGAGGAAGCAGGATTAGTCATTGCTGACGTGTGAAGAGAGGATCTCCAGGCGGGGGAAGCTGCTCTGGTGGTGAGGAGGAGAGAAGTAAGTTCTTAAACAAAACGGCTGCTTTAACAGCAGTAACAGTAACAAAACAAAACATTATTTTAAAATGAATATTGATTCTGATCACTTTGAAATGGCTGCCAAGCTCTGCCCACTGATGACATCACGATCTGGACTGCATCTATGCTCTCTGCTGAATAGCATTGACAGTCTGTTGAATCCAATTAGTGAGTCTTTTGTAACTAGTGAAGCCTTTAATGCAGCCCAGATCGTGATGTCATCAGTGGGCAGAGCTTGGCAGTTATTTCAAAGTAACCATAAACAATAGTAATTTTAAAATAACCTTTTTACTGTTAGTGCTGCATAATATAGTAATGGTGCAGGGGGATAGTTGCAGCTTAATCTAAAGTAAGACTTTAAAATGACTAAGATGTAGACTGTCCCTTTAAGTGTGGATGACAACACAGTAGGGCTTAAAGGGACAAAATAGTTAAAAAAATTAGATGTTCTAATCCGTGGGAGCATGTGATTCTACAATTATTGACCTTGCTCTACTGTGTGTTTATCCCCCGCAAAGGGGTTAGGCACACAGTAGAAATGTAGCTCAGGACCCACAGTGCACTGCAAGTCTGAAGCACAACCCATCACTGATATAATCACAGCGCTAGTTGCATGACTCAGATGTTCCACTCAGGACATGGAGTTCATTGTGTTTCCCATTGGGTACTTCTACTGTGTGTTTAACCCCTTTATGGGGGATAAACACACAGTAGAGCAAGGTTGATACTCATAAAATGACATGCTGTGTTTGATTAGAGCAGGGGTATCAAACTCAATGTATCTGGGGGCCACTGGCCAAGTTTTCTTCACCCATGGGGGCCACTTGAACTGAGTAAGTGCTAGATGCGTTGCTTGTATTTATATTTATCGTGTGAGTGCCTATATAGAACATCAAGTAGCTACACTTCTTAGAACCCTAAAAAAGAATTGACAACCCAAATGAATGGCTTATCTATTAAACAAGGAAAATGAATGGTTTATCTATTTAACAAGGAAAATTTATGGTTTATCTATTAAACGAGGAAGGGCCATATGAAACTATCTTGGGGGCCGCAAATGACCCCAGGGCCTCTACTTTAAAACCACTGGATTAGAGCATGTAATCTTTTTACTATTATGGCCCTTTCAATGTGAGCATCATCTAAAAGCTGCAAAACAGCTCAGCACATGGGTGGAAATAGCTTAGCAGTTAAATGGTTAAAACCATATTTAAAAGTAAGTAATAGCTTTGGACATCTAGTTATCAACAGGTAGAGATATGACTCATTCTGATTTCCCCATTACTATTTTAACCACACAAGTTTCCTACTGCATTTTTCAGAATTAAAACAGTACTAAGCAGCATGTTATATCCATATTTCTTGAGAAAACTGTGTGATGAAACACACTGGCTAAAATTGTCCTCATTTCTACACAAAGGGGCCGAATTATCATTGTGCGATAATTGCAATATTGCGGATCATGTCCGCTGCACATTGATAAATGCTGACAGCATACACCCTGTGCAGATTTGCAGCCAATCGGCCGCTAGTAGGGGGTATCAATCAACCCAATCGTATTCGATCGGGTTGATTTCTGGCAAAGCAGGCGGACAGGTTATGGAACAGCGGTCTTTAGACGGAGCTTGATAAATATACCCCAAAAGCCTTATCTAATTTTTTTTATAGAATTTCAATTTACAACTATTTTTAAATTCTGCACATTTTCCTAGGCATCATTTCCTACTGAGCATGTGAAAGAGTTGGCTGATGGCTGCCACATTATACAGTGGGCCTGAAAATTGAAGGATATTTTGAAATTTGCCAGAAAAAATAATCTACTGCTCATTTAAAAGTATTAAGTGCTATTGATTTGACTTTTATTGTGCATTTGTTTATTATTCAATTCTACAGTATTTGCTGCTCATTTAGGCATTATAATTCTTGCAATTGTTCTTTGTTTTTGCCAGTGCCTATTTTTTTTACTCACATTATCCAACACATTCATCTTTTTCTAAAGAGATTTCACATAAATACTCTTACAGCGAAGGGCAGGAAGCCTGGAACTTTCTTGCAGAATAAAGAAATGTGTTTATATCAAAACCTCTTCATTTTAAAACTCATAATATCAGTTGAACAATCGCAGATGCCATATATTATGTTTTTATTTTATTGAAATGTAAAGATCTACTATACAAATACTGTCTTATGTACACATCAAGCCAAATAAAAATATGTACAAGGTTACTAGGAAAAGAACACTGTGGGTTGTTTTATAAAGGTATACTTCTCAATTTTTATGCATAGACAATGGTTTGCATATTTCCTACAGATAAATAATATGTGATGATGAATAAATAATTGACTCAGTGGGAGGATAAAAATATGAATATTGTGCTTGCGGCAAAAGCAGATCAGTCATTAATGCCCATGTATTGTTCTTTTAAACTATTTTTATGGCTAGGAGTAAAGGAATTCTGATAACAGTAATTTAAAGAACCCCTCTGCAGTTCATAATTGCATTCAAACTGTGCTTATTACACTAGCAATGCACAAATTCTATTTTTATGTAGCCAAATCCTACTCTTGTGAAGAACTTTTATTATGTGTTTAAAATTAAAATGCCCGTCAAATATTTTATATTTATATACTATAGCATATTATATTATACTATACCATTAAATGGTGTTCTTAAATTATTTGGGGTGGGGAAGACGAATTGTGGAATTTCCATGCTTTTAACATTTGATTAAGAATATAAATTCTGGGATTAATTATTTTGCCTATTGAATTTCCTAGGATATTTATTGTAAAAATATATGTGTCTACATATAGTCACGCATGCACACTTCTACATATATGTATACTATGATATATATATATATATATATAGGGCAATATTTCAAGTGGAGTGCTACATTTTTGCGCTCCCGCAAACGGGCAAATTTGCCCGATTGCGGGAGCGCAATAATTAACCAGCCATTGCAATTTTTTTTTTTAATAAAGAAAACTGCACTAGGTAGTTTTGGGGCTTTAAAGTTGGTGGGAGTGTGGTGTCCGCAATGTAAGGCACTTTTCAATGTGGTTTTTTTTTCTGTCTATGGGAGCTGTGTGTTCCCATAGACCGCAGTGTAAATATATATGTATATGATATAGCGCTGCAGAATCTGTTGGTGCTCTATAAATACCTGATAATAATAACAATAATAATAATAGTATATACACATATTAATACATAAATATATATATATATATTTAAAAAATGTTGCCCATCACTGCACTGCTTACTCCCTTCTCTGCGCGAGGTTCTGATGCCGTCTCTGATGGCATCAGAATGAGGCTCCCATAGGAGTCCTAATGGAACCATGTTCTCATGAGCGTAATGCTTCCTAGCAATGCGAAACACAATCTTGCGCTCACATTGTGATTAACTTCTAATACCAGAACACGATAATGAAAGTGATATTTAGCGCTCCACTTGTAATCTGGCCCATATTTTTTTTCAACACGGCCAATAGAAAAGCAAAGCGACATATCATCTTTGTTATATAATAGATATTGGTCCACACTCCACCTTCCTTCAGCAATAATTTTAACATGTACTGTATATTATTTTTAATATATTAAGTAGTGTAATTATGGTCCATATATACAAACACACACTCATACATACATATACTCACACACTTTATATATATATATATATATATATATATATATACACACACAAACACACATACATAAAGACACTCATAAACACATACACACACATCCGATTATAGGGTTTAGTTCAGGCCATGGGGCCAATTTATCAAAGGTCAAATGGCCCCTGATTCCGCACGAGCCTTCAGGCTCGCCAAAAACAGCAGTTATGAAGCAGCGTTCTTAAGACTGCTGCTCCTTAACTGGTCCGCTGCCTCTGAGGCTGCGGACATCAATCCGCCTGATCCTATATGATCGGGTTGATTGACAACCCCTGCTAGCGGCCGATTGCCCGCAAATCTGCAGGGGGTGGCATTGCACAAGCAGTTCACCAGAACTGCTGGTACATTGTTAAATGCCAAAAGTGTATGCTGACGGAATTAAGCAATGTCTGGAGGACATGATACGCTACAGCGTATCATGTCCGCCAGACATTGGTAAATCGGCCACTAAACTTCAACACTCTTGCACTGCATACATGATAACACATATATACATAGTCACACATAGACATTCACACACACTTCCTCTCTCAGACACACTCTCTCTCACACACATGCACTCATTTTCTCTCTCACACACACAGATAAAGACACTGGCATACACACAAACGCCTAGATTTAGAGTTTTGTCGGTAAAGACCCGCGTAGCTAACGCCGCTTTTTTTCCCAACGCACTTTTAAGACAACGCTGGTATTTAGAGTGGTCTGAGGGGCTGTGTTAGGCTCCAAAAAGGGTGCGTTGAGCCTAATGTACCGCCACTTCAACCCTCAATACCAGCGTTGCTTACGGTAGCGGTAAGCAGCTAAAACGTGCTCGTGCACGATATCCCCATAGGAAACAATGGGGCAGTTTGGGCTGAAAAAAACCTAACACCTCCAAAAAAAGCAGCGTTCAGCTCCTAACGCAGCCCCATTGTTTCCTATGGGGAAACACTTTCTAAGTCTGCACCTAACACCCTAACATGAACCCCGAGTCTAAACACCCTTAACCTTACACTTATTAACCCCTAATCTGCCGCCCCCGCTATCGCTGACACCTGCATTATATTATTAACTCCTAATCTGCCGCTCCGTACACCGCCGCAACCTACATTATACTTATGTACCCCTAATCTGCTGCCCCTATAGGAAACAATGGGGCAGTTTGTGCTGAAAAAAACCTAACACCTCCAAAAAAGCAGCGTTCCGATCAGCCAATAGAATGCGAGCTCAATCTGATTGGCTGATTGGATCAGCCAATCCGATTGAACTTGAATCTGATTGGCTGATTCAATCAGCCAATCAGATTTTTCCTACCTTAATTCTGATTGGCTGATAGAATCCTATCAGCCAATCGGAATTCGAGGGACGCCATCTTGGATGACGTCACTTAAAGGAACCTTCATACGTCGGTAGGAAGAGGATGTTCCGCGCCGGAGGTCTTGAAGATGGAGCCGCTCCTCATCGGATGGATGAAGATAGAAGATGCCGCTTGGATGAAGATGTCTGCCGGTCCGGATATCCTCTTCTGCCCGGATAGGATAAAGACTTCTTCCGCTCCAGATGTCCTCTTTTGGTCCATCGGTGCCCGGCTGGGTGAACACGACTCAAGGTAGGGAGATCTTCAGGGGGGTAGTGTTAGGTTTATTTAAGGGGGGTTTGGGTTAGAGTAGGGGTATGTGGGTGGTGGGTTGTAATGTTGGGGGGTGGTATTGTGTTTTTTTTTTACAGGCAAAAGAGCTGTTTACTTTGGGGCATGCCCCGTAAAAAGCCCTTTTAAGGGCTGGTAAAAGAGCTGGTTACTTTTTAATTTAGAATAGGGTAGGGACCTTTATTATTTTGGGGGCTTTGTTATTTTATTAGGGGGCTTAGAGTAGGTGTAATTAGCTTAAAATTCTTGTAATCTTTTTTTATTTTTTGTAATTTAGTGTTTGTTTTTTTTTGTAATTTAGTTTAGTTTATTTAATTGTAGGTAATTGTAGGTACTTGTAGTTAATTGATTTAATTTATTTATTGATAGTGTAGTGTTAGGTTTAATTGTAACTTAGGTTAGGATTTATTTTACAGGTCATTTTGTAATTATTTTAACTAGGTAGCTATTAAATAGTAAATAACTATTTAATAGCTATTGTACCTAGTTAAAATAAATACAAAGTTGCCTGTAAAATAAATATAAATCCTAAAATAGCTACAATATAATTATTCGTTATATTGTAGCTATATTAGGGTTTATTTTACAGGTAAGTATTTAGATTTAAATAGGAATACTTTAGTTAATAATATTTAATTTATTTAGTTAGATTAAAATTATATTTAATTTAGTGGTTAATACTTGAAGTTAGGTGGCGGCGATGTTAGGGAGGGCAGATAAGGGGTTAATACTATTTCTTATAGGGTTTGCGAGGCGGGAGTGCGGCGTTTTAGGGGTTAATAACTTTATTAGAGTAGCGGGGAGGTCCGGTTGGCAGATTTGGGGTTAATAAGTGTAGGTAAGGTAGCGGCGATGTTGGAGGGCAGATTAGGGGTTAATAAATATAATATAGGGGTCGGCGATGTTAGGGGCAGCAGATTAGGGGTTCATAGGGATAATGTAGGTGGAGGCGGTGTGCGGTCGGCAGATTAGGGGTTACAAATATTTACTATAGTGGCAGCAATCTGGGGGGGCCTCAGTTTAGGGGTACATAGGTAGTTTATGGGTGTTAGTGTACTTTAGAGCACAGTAGTTAAGAGTTTTATAAACCGGCGTTAGCCCAGAAAGCTCTTAACTACTGACTTTTTTCAGCTGCTGCAGTCTTGTCGGTAGAGGGTCTACTTCTCACTTCAGCCAAGACTCTAAATACCGGCGCTAGGAAGATCCCATTGAAAAGATTGGATATGCAATTGACGTAAGGGGATCTGCAGTATGGAAAAGTCGCGGCTTGAAAGTGAGCGTTAGACCCTTTCCTGCCTGACTCTAAATACCAGCGGCCGGCCAAAACCAGCGTTAGGACCCCTTAACGCTGCTTTTGACAGCTAACGCAGAACTCTAAATCTAGCGGAAAGACTCTCTCACACACAAAGTTACTGACACTAGCACAAAGACAATCATACATACAAAGACATACACACAGTCGCTCTCACTCACAAACGAAGAAAATCATACACAAAAAAAACACACAAAGAGTATACACACAACCCATAGGACCAAGGAACACAATCCACAAAGCCAAGGCATGTGGTCACAAACGACAGTAGGCAGCAATGTACAAGGGTCCACATACAATCAAACCCAAAACCAAATATCTATTAATTTCAGTTTCCTTGGTCACCAAGAAAATTCTCAACAGAGAGCATTAGTGATACTCTGGCTTACCGTTTACCCCTATACATGTATATGGATGTCTAGCTGTAATAGAATGGTGCCTAACATCAATAGACAGAACAAACAAAAACTGGTTACTTAGCTGCACAGTCTGGTTATGTACAGCCTTCACACATCCGGAGGCAACTGAGTGCACTTTAGCTGCAGTGAGCCAGCTTGCCATTGTATGGGGACCACATTATTTGCTATTTGAATAGTTTTAAATGACCAAGATGTGGCACATCCACACTACATGTTCTTCTCTGGCTTCATAATTTACCATAAAAATTAACCGAACTAGGCTTCTGATAATAATTGTTTTAAAACCCTGAACATACACATCCAAAGAAGGAGGACAAACATGTGTTTACTAGAATCCCTTGGACACAGTAGCCAGCATTTCCCTGAGGATTTGGCATTGATGGATGATGACCACCACAGAGCAGGGAGTGCAGGAACAGGATTGGCAGCAGCAACAGAAGGCAGCAGACTTACTAAGCTAGATAGGTAGCTCTGACAGCATATAAACCTAAAAAATACACCTCCAGGGGAGGAAAAGGGCAACAAGTTCCTAGAGCACCTTTGACACAGATGCCAGCAACTCCTTGAGGATTTAGCATTGATGGAAGATGGCCAACACAGAGCAGGGAGGCCAGGACCAGAAGTAGCAGCAGCAGGTAGCTGAGTTACTAAACTACAAAGGAAGGCCTGACAGTATATAAACCTCAAAAATATACCTTCAGGCAGGGAAGGAGGAGGGAAACAGGTGCCTAGAGCCCCTTGGACACAATGGCCAGCAGTTCCCTTGAGGATTTGGCATTGATGGATGATGATCACCACAGAGCAGGTGTAATGCTCGTGGGATATTCCACTATCAGACTGAACTCAGCCAGTAGTCTTCTTATCCCGGCATCGAGCCAGAATGATAGGGAATATCCCAGAGCAGAGAAAGTTCGCAAGATGAGGTAAGCGACACTCACCACAGGCAGGATAGTGTTCGGCGGCAACAGGCAGGGAATCAGAGAAAGGCAGTTCAGGGGTAAACCACCAGAAAGGTCAGGCAGGCAGGGTTTGGCTCAAAAAGAAGAAAGGATCGGAGAGCTTGTAAGGATAAAAATAATTCTTTAATAACGTCAATAAGAAATAAAAAAATTTACATGGAGAACCGGAACAGAAAGCAGGTGAGCGAAAACACAAATGGCTTACGCGTTTCGGGCTGAGTGCCGTATTCATAGCCTACAGTGCTATGTTAGACACAAACTTAAAAAGGCAATACTTGCATATCATTGGGTAAAAATAAAAAACGCCCATCAAGCTAGTAGCCAGTAAATGGTACAAAAATCACAGGCTGCACAGGTGAAATGAAAGCTTGCATTACAGCCAACATGATCACACAATAGTTACAATGTACAATGTAGATACAAATTATTAGGAGTTGTATACTAAAGGAAATAACAAAATAACCATATTTAAGATGTCTGATAATAGTACTTAAGACATTATACATTAAATGTATGTTTATAAGTACTAAAGGATAAAGCAGGAATTGAAGGGCTTATAACTAGTGATGTCGCGAACTTAAAATTTTCCGTTCGCGAACGGCAGACTCGAACTTCCGCAACTGTTTACGAACGGGCGAACCGCCATTGACTTCAATAGGCAGTCGAATTTTAAAACCCACAGGGACTCTTTCTGGCCACAATAGTGATGGAAAAGTTGTTTCAAGGGGACTAACACTTGGACTGTGGCATGCCGGAGGGGGATCCATGGCAAAACTCCCACGGAAAAATATATAGTTGATGCAGAGTCTGGTTTTTAATCCATAAAGGGCATAAATCACCTAACATTCCTAAATTGTTTGGAATAACGTGCTTTAAAACATCAGGTATGATGTTTTATCGATCAGGTAGTGTAAGGGTTACGCCCGCTTCACAGTGACAGACCAAACTCCCCGTTTAACGCACCGCAAACAACCGCAAACAATCCATTTGCTCAACCACGAGATAGATCGATTTGATAGATACATAGATTAGATAGATAGATCAATAGATGCAATAAACATTTGATAGATACGATAGATAGATTTGATAGATAAATAGATAGATTTGATAGATATATAATTTCCCAGACAGAGAATTACAAGATGTGCGGTCTGGGACCCATGGTAAGGTTCCCAGAGGCAGTTGCGGCGCCAGGGGACGTGTATATGGCATGGATTTTAGGAACCGGGAGATGGAAAAAGATGCTTGGTCGGTCCTCCTACTTCAAATTTGGGGCACTGCACGTGCAATCTTTTGTGGCACCAGATATGAGTGGTGTGTTAAGTAGTACTATTCTGATCAGTTTAATACCTGTTACTCCCCCTATCGGGGGAGGTGTATATGGCATGGATTTTAGGAACCGGGAGATGGAAAAAGATGCTTGGTCGGTCCTCCTACTTCAAATTTGGAGCACTGCTCGTGCAATCGTGGCCGGACTTTTAGGCGACGGCCATTTGGCCGACGGACATTTGTCCGACGGACATTTGGCCGAAACACAAGTGGCTGTCACAAAACAGTCCGGCCACGAGATAGATAGATTTGATAGATAGATACATAGATTACATAGATCAATAGATGCAATATACATTTGATAGATATGATTGATAGTTAGATAGATTTGATAGATAAATAGATAGATTTGATAGATATATAATTTCCCAGACAGAGAATTACAAGACGTGCGGTCTGACACCCATGGTAAGGTTCCCAGAGGCAGTTGCGGTGCCAGGGGACGTGTATATGGCATGGATTTTAGGAACCGGGAGATGGAAAAAGATGCTTGGTCGGTCCTCCTACTTCAAATTTGGGGTACTGTGCATGCAATCGTGGCCGGACTTTTGGCCCACGGCCATTTGGCCGACGGCCATTTGGCCGAAACACAAGTGGCTGTCACAAAACAGTCCGGCCACGAGATAGACAGATTTGATAGATAGATACATAGATTACATAGATCAATAGATGCAATATACATTTGATAGATATGATTGATAGTTAGATAGATTTGATAGATAAATTGATAGATTTGATAGATATATAATTTCCCAGACAGAGAATAACAAGACGTGCGGTCTGAGACCCATGGTAAGGTTCCCAGAGGCAGTTGCGGCGCCAGGGGAGGTGTATATGGCATGGATTTTAGAAACCGGGAGATGGAAAAAGATGCTTGGTCGGTCCGCCTACTTCAAATTTGGGACACTGCGCGTGCAATCGTGGCCGGACTTTTAGCCAATGGCCATTTGTCCGACGGACATTTGTCCGACGGACATTTGGCCGAAACACAAGTGTCTGTCACAAAACAGTCCGGCCACGAGATAGATAGATTTGATAGATAGATAGATACATAGCTTACATAGATCAATAGATGCAATATACATTTGATAGATACGATTGATACTTAGATAGATTTGATAGATAAATATATAGATTTGATAGATATATAATTTCCCAGACAGAGAATTACAAGACGTGCTTACATAGATCAATAGCTTACATAGATCAATAGATGCAATATACATTTGATAGATACGATTCATACTTAGATAGATTTGATAGATAAATATATAGATTTGATAGATATATAATTTCCCAGACAGAGAATTACAAGACGTCTTGTAATTCTCTGTCTGGGAAATTATATATCTATCAAATCTATATATTTATCTATCAAATCTATCTAAGTATCAATCGTATCTATCAAATGTATATTGCATCTATTGATCTATGTAAGCTATTGATCTATGTAAGCTATGTATCTATCTATCAAATCTATCTATCTCGTGGCCGGACGTCTGACACCCATGGTAAGGTTCCCAGAGGCAGTTGCGGCGCCAGGGGACGTGTATATGGCATGGATTTTAGGAACCGGGAGATGGAAAAAGATGCTTGGTCGGTCCTCCTACTTCAAATTTGGGGCACTGCACGTGCAATCTACTGTGGCACCAGATATGAGTGGTGTGTTAAGTAGTACTATTCTGATCAGTTTAATACCTGTTACTCCCCCTATCGGGGGAGGTGTATATGGCATGGATTTTAGGAACCGGGAGATGGAAAAAGATGCTTGGTCGGTCCTCCTACTTCAAATTTGGGGCACTGCGCATGCAATCTACTGTGGCACCAGATATGAGTGGTGTGTTAAGTAGTACTATTCTGATCAGTTTAATACCTGTTACTCCCCCTATCGGTGGAGGTGTATATGGCATGGATTTTAGGAATCGGGAGATGGAAAAAGATGCTTGGTCGGTCCTCCTACTTCAAATTTGGGGCACTGCGCGTGCAATCGTGGCTAGACTTTTAGCCAACGGCCATTTGGCCGATGGACATTTGGCCGAAACACAAATGGCTGTCACAAAACAGTCCAGCCATGAGATAGATAGATTTGATAGATAGATACATAGATTACATAGATCAATAGATGCAATATACATTTGATAGATACGATTGATAGTTAGATAGATTTGATAGATAAATTGATAGATTTGATAGATATATAATTTCCCAGACAGAGAATTACAATATGTGCGGTCTGGGACCCATGGTAAGGTTCCCAAAGGCAGTTGCGGCGCCAGGGGAGGTGTATATGGCATGGATTTTAGGAACCGGGAGATGGAAAAAGATGCTTGGTCGGTCCTCCTACTTCAAATTTGGGGCATTGCGCGTGCAATCGTGGCCGAACTTTTAGCCGACGGCCATTTGGCCGACGGACATTTGGCAGAAACACAAGTGGCTGTCACAAAACAGTCCGGCCACGAGATAGATTTGATAGATAGATACATATATTACATAGATCAATAGATGTAATATACATTTGATAGATACGATTGATAGTTAGATAGATTTGATAGATAAATAGATAGATTTGATAGATATATAATTTCCCAGACAGAGAATTACAAGACGTGCGGTCTGGGACCCATGGTAAGGTTCCCAGAGGCAGTTGCGGCGCCAGGGGAGGTGTATATGGCATGGATTTTAGGAACCGGGAGATGGAAAAAGATGCTTGGTCGGTCCTCCTACTTCAAATTTGGAGCACTGCACGTGCAATCTACTGTGGCACCAGATATGAGTGGTGTGTTAAGTAGTACTATTCTGATCAGTTTAATACCTGTTACTCCCCCTATCGGGGGAGGTGTATATGGCATGGATTTTAGGAACCGGGAGATGGAAAAAGATGCTTGGTCGGTCCTCCTACTTCAAATTTGGGGCACTGCGCATGCAATCGTGGCCGGACTTTAAGCCGACGGCCATTTGGCCGACGGACATTTGTCCAACGGACATTTGGCTGAAACACAAGTGGCTGTCACAAAACAGTCCAGCCACGAGATAGATAGATTTGATAGATAGATAGATACATAGATTACATAGATCAATAGATGCAATATACATTTGATAGATACGATTGATAGTTAGATAGATTTGATAGATAAATAGATAGATTTGATAAATATATAATTTCCCAGACAGAGAATTACAAGACGTGCGGTCTGGGACCCATGGTAAGGTTCCCAGAGGCAGTTGCAGCGCCAGGGGACGTGTATATGACATGGATTTTAGGAACCGGGAGATGGAAAAAGATGCTTGGTCGGTCCTCCTACTTTAAATTTGGGGCACTGCGCGTGCAATCGTGGCCGTACTTTTAGCCGAAGGACATTTGGCCGACGGACATTTGGCCGAAACACAAGTGGCTGTCACAAAACCATCCGGCCACGAGATAGATACATAGATTACATAGATCAATAGATGCAATATACATTTGATAGATACAATTGATAGTTAGATAGATTTGATAGATAAATAGATAGATTTGATAGATATATAATTTCCCAGACAGAGAATTACAAGACGTGTGGCTGGGACCCATGGTAAGGTTACTTCCTTTTGCACAATCGAGTACAGGTTGGGGATTGCCTTTAGTGTAAAGAAATTTCGGCCGGGTACCTTCCACTGCAGTGTCCCCTATCAGGGGATGTGTATATGGCATGGATTTTAGGAACCGGGAGATGGAAAACGATGCTTGGTCGGTCCTCCTACTTCAAATTTGGGGCACTGCGCGTGCAATCTAATGTGCCACCAGATAGGAGTGGTGTGTTAAGTAGTACTATTCTTCCTGTTAAGTGACTTTTTTTTGGTTTTGTTTTTGAAGCCACAGTGCAGCACCAGAGGCCAGAAAAATTTGGCATGTACACATGCCTGAAAAATTAAGTATTGTTGCAGCCGCTGCTGTAGCAGCGGCTAGAAAAATTGATGTTTGTTTCCCAGGCAGAAAGTGCCCTAAAACATTGCGGCTTGAACCCTAGTTGGTGGTGGATAAGTCACGCAAGTCATCCGGCATTTGAAGATAAAATACAGCAGCGTGTGGACCATTTTTAGCCCAAGGCAGCTCATCTCATCAGACCTTTTTTACTCGAATGTATCGCCCAATGTCAGTCCCTTCGGGATCCATCCCTCATTCATCTTAATAAAGGTGAGGTAATCTAGACTTTTTTGACCTAGGCGACTTCTCTTCTCAGTGACAATACCTCCTGCTGCACTGAAGGACCTTTCTGATAGGACACTTGAAGCGGGGCAGGCCAGAAGTTCTATTGCAATTTGGGATAGCTCAGGCCACAGGTCAAGCCTGCACACCCAGTAGTCAAGGGGTTCATCGCTCCTCAGAGTGTCGAGATCTGCAGTTAAGGCGAGGTAGTCTGGTACCTGTCGGTCGAGTCGTTCTCTGAGGGTGGACCCCGAAGGGCTTTGGCGATGCATAGGAGTTAAAAAGCTCTGCATGTCCTCCATCAACAACACATCTGTAAAGCGTCCTGTCCTTGCCGGCGTGGTCGTGGGTGTCGGAGGATTACTTTCAGCTCTTCCCCTGTTAGATTCACGTTGTGCTGTGACATCACCCTTATACGCTGTGTAAAGCATACTTTTTAATTTATTTTGGAAAAGCTGCATCCTTTCTGACTTGTTTTAATTTGGTAACATTTCTGGCACTTTATGCTTATACCGGGGGTCTAGTAGCGTGGACACCAAGTACAGGTCGTTCTCCTTCAGCTTTTTTATACGAGGGTCCCTCAACAGGCATGACAGCATTTGCACAATGTTGGATGCCGAGCTACTCATGTCCCGTTCCTCGTCCTCAGTGATGTCACTGAAGGTATCTTCTTCCCCCCAGCCACATACAACACCACGGGTACCAGATAGGTGACAACGAGCACCCTGGGATGCCTGTTGTGGTTGGTCTTCCTCCTCCTCCTCAAAGCCACATTTCTCCTCTGACTCCTCTTCCTCACAATCCTCTTCCAGCGTTGCCGCAGGTCCAGCAAGCGATGCTGATAAGGCTGTTTCTGGTGGTGATGGTGACCACAACTCTTCCTCTTCACGCTCATCTACGGCTTGATCCAGCACTCTTCACAGGGCACGCTCCAGGAAGAAAACAAATGGTATGATGTCGCTGATGGTGCCTTCGGTGTGACTGACTAGGTTTGTCACCTCCTCAAAAGGACGCATGAGCCTACAGGCATTGTGCATGAGCGCCCAGTAACGTGGCAAAAAAAATCTCAGCTCCGCAGAGGCTGTCCTAGCACCCCGGTCATACAAATATTCGTTAACGTTTTTTTCTTCTTGGAGCAGACGGTCGAACATTAGGAGTGTTGAATTCCAACCTGTCAGGCTGTCGCAAATCAAGCGCCTCACTGGCATGTTGTTTCGCCGCTGGATATCGTAAAAGTGCACCATGGCTGTGTAGGAACGCCTGAAATGGCCACACACCTTCCTGGCCTTTTTCAGGACGTCCTGTAAGCCTGGGTACTTGTGCACCAAGCTTTGTAAGATCAGATTACACACATGTGCCATGCACGGCACATGTGTCAACTTGCCCAATTTCAATGCCGCCACCAAATTACTTCCATTGTCAGAAACCACTTTGCCGATCTCCAGTTGGTGCGGAGTGAGCCACTGATCCACCTGTGCGTTCAGGGCGGACAGGAGTGCTGGTCCGGTGTGACTCTCTGCTTTCAGGCAAGTCAACCCCAAGACGGCGTGACACTGCCATATCCGGGATGTGGAATAGTACCTGCGGAGCTGGGGGGTGCCGTTGATGTGGAGCAAGACACAGCAGCAGAAGAGGACTCAGCCGAGGAGGTTATGGAAGAGGATGGAGTAGGAGGAGTAGAGGAGGTGGCAGCAGGCCTGTCTGCAAGTCGTGGCGGTGTCACCAACTCCTCCTCTGCAGAGCCACGCATTCCATGCTTGGCAGCCGTCAGCAGGTTTACCCAATGCGCAGTGTAGGTGATATACCTGCCCTGACCATGCTTTGCAGACCAGCTATCAGTGGTCATATGGACCCTTGCCCCAACACTGTGTGCCAGACATGCCATTACTTCCTTTCGCACAATAGAGTACAGGTTGGGGATTGCCTTTTGTGAAAAGAAATTTCGGCTGGGTACCTTCCACTGCGGTGTCCCAATAGCTACAAATTTTTGGAACGCCTCAGACTCCACCAGCTTGTATGGTAAAAGCTGGCGGGCTAAGAGTTCAGACAAGCCAGCTGTCAGATGCCGGGCAAGGGGGTGACTTTGTGACATTGGCTTCTTACGCTCAAACATGTCCATGACAGACACCTGACTGTGGGCAGATGAGCAGGAACTGCTTCGGAAGAGAGACAGAGTGGTGGATGGTTGAGAGGGGGCAAGAAGGACAGCAGTGGTTGATGTGGCTGAAGATGCTGGACCAGAAGGAGGATGGCGGCTTTGAGTTTGTGTGCTGCTTCTACTCATGTGTTGATCCCATAGGCATTGGTGATGTGCGATCATGTGCCTTCGCAAAGCAGTTGTACCTAGGTGGGTGTTGCACTTCATACAACTGTTACTTTTGGCACAGGTTGCAAATGGCATGGCTGTTGTCAGAGGCAGACACACACAAAAATGCCACACTGCTGAGCTCTGCGATGACGGCATTCTGGTGGTGGAAACAGCATGCGTTGATTGGCGTGCTGTCTGGCTGACCCCGAGTGCCGATGCATGCTGTCTGACTGTGCCACTAGCTCCTTGCGACGACCTCCCCCTGCTTCCAACTCGTCTCCTCCTCATCCTCTCTGTCTCCCCATCTGACCTTTCCCCCTGTTCTTCTTCTCTTCTAGCGGGCACCCATGTGATATCCACGGACATATCGTCATCATCAACCGCTTCACTTGTATCTGACAAATCAACAAAGGAAGCAGCAGAGGGTACAACATCATCATCATCATCACACCATACGCCCATGTCTGTAATGCTGCCTGACTGAGACATATCACTGTTATCTACATCCTCTGTCAATGACGGTTGCGCATCACTCATTTCTTCCAACTGATGTGTAAAAAAATTCCTCTGACACATCAAGTGAAGCGGCTGTGGTGCTAGTGTTGGTGGTGGCGGCAGGCGGGCGAGTGGTGGTAACTTGAGAGGTGCCCGAAGATAAGCTGGAGGAGGAAGCTATAAAAGATTGGGTGTCCTGTGTTAAAAAGTCAACTATGTCCTCCTCAGAACTTTTCGAGTTCATGGGACATGGCCGCTGAACACTGGGCATTATTCTACGGCCAAAGGGAATCACAGCACCACGACCACAACGGCACCTGCGGGGTGGCCTGCTTCTGCCTGTCATTTTTTTGAAATGTACACTTACACTACTATTAAACAAGATATGAGTGGTGGCACTGGGCAAGTGGGCACAGTATACGCTGTGAGCCTGACACAAAAAAGCAGACTGATGTTTCACAGTCCAAAAAGTTTTTATTTTTTTAAATGTACACTTACACTACTATTAAACAAGATATGAGTGGTGCCACTGGGCAAGTGGGCACATTATACGCTGTGAGCCTGGCACACACGCTGGCAGGCAGGCAACTGCAATTAGATTACACTAGCAGACTGATGTTTCACAGTCAAAAAAGTTTTTTTTTTTTTTAAAAATTACACTACTGTTACAACAGATATGAGTGGTGGCACTTAGCAAGTGGGCCTGGCACACATGCTGGCAGGCAGGCAACTGCAATTAGATTACACTAGCAGACTGATGTTTCACAGTCAAAAAAGTTTTTTTTTTTAAATTTACACTACTGTTACAACAGATATGAGTGGTGGCACTAGTTGGCAAGTGGGCCTGGCACACACGCTGGCAGGCAGGCAGGCAACTGCAATTAGATTACACTAGCAGACTGATGTTTCACAGTCAAAAAAGTTTTTTAAAAAAAATTTACACTACTGTTACAACAGATTTGAGTGGTGGCACTGGGCAAGTGGGCCTGGCACACACGCTGGCAGGCAGACAGGCAACTGCAATTACATTACACAAGCAGACTGATGTTTCACAGTCAAAAAAGTTTTTTTTTTTCAATTTACACTACTGTTACACCAGATATGAGTGGTGGCACTGGGCAAGTGGGCCTGGCACACACGCTGGCAGGCAGGCAACTGCAATTAGATTACAATAGCAGACTGATGTTTCACAGTCCAAAAAGTTTTTTTTTACAAAATTATCACTACTGTTACAACAGATATGAGTGGTGGCACTAGTTGGCAAGTGGGCCTGGCACACACGCTGGCAGGCAGGCAACTGCAATTAGATTACACTAGCAGACTGATGTTTCACAGTCAAATTTTTTTTTTTTAAATTAACACTACTGTTACAACAGATATGAGTGGTGGCACTAGTTGGCAAGTGGGCCTGGCACACACACTGTCAGGCAGGCAACTGCAATTAGATTACACTAGCAGACATGTTTCACAGTCAAAAAAGTTTTTTTTTTTTAAATGTACACTATTGTTACAACAGATATGAGTGGTGGCACTTAGCAAGTGGGCCTGGCACACACGCTGGCAGGCAGGCAACTGCAATTAGATTACACTAGCAGACTGATGTTTCACAGTCAAAAAAGTTTTGTTTTTTTTAAATTTACACTACTGTTACAACAGATATGAGTGGTGGCACTAGTTGGCAAGTGGGCCTGGCACACACGCTGGCAGGCAGGCAACTGCTATTAGATTACACTAGCAGACTGATGTTTCACAGTCAAAAAAGTTATTGTTTAAAAAATTTACACTACTCTTACAACAGATGTAAGTGGTGGCACTAGTTGGCAAGTGGGCCTGGCACACATGCTGGCAGGCAGGCAGGCAGGCAGGCAGGCAGCTGCAATTAGATTACACTAGCAGACTGATGTTTCACAGTCAAAAAAGTTTTTTTTTAAAAAATTTACACTACTGTTACAACAGATATGAGTGGTGGCACTAGTTGGCAAGTGGGCCTGGCACACACGCTGTCAGGCAGGCAACTGCAATTAGATTACACTAGCAGACATGTTTCACAGTCAAAAAAGTTTTTTTTTTTTAAATGTACACTATTGTTACAACAGATATGAGTGGTGGCACTTAGCAAGTGGGCCTGGCACACACGCTGGCAGGCAGGCAACTGCAATTAGATTACACTAGCAGACTAATGTTTCACAGTCAAAAAAGTTTTTTTTTTTTTAAATTTACACTACTGTTACAACAGATATGAGTGGTGGCACTAGTTGGCAAGTGGGCCTGGCACACACGCTGGCAGGCAGGCAACTGCTATTAGATTACACTAGCAGACTGATGTTTCACAGTCAAAAAAGTTATTGTTTAAAAAATTTTCACTACTCTTACAACAGATGTAAGTGGTGGCACTAGTTGGCAAGTGGGCCTGGCACACACGCTGGCAGGCAGGCAGGCAGCTGCAATTAGATTACACTAGCAGACTGATGTTTCACAGTCAAAAAAGTTTTTTTTTTAAAAATTTACACTACTGTTACAACAGATATGAGTGGTGGCACTAGTTGGCAAGTGGGCCTGGCACACACGCTGGCAGGCAGGCAACTGCAATTAGATTACACTAGCAGACTGATGTTTCACAGTCAAAAAAGTTTTTTTTTTAAAAATTACACTACTGTTACAACAGATATGAGTGGTGGCACTTAGCAAGTGGGCCTGGCACACGCTGGCAGGCAGGCAACTGCAATTAGATTACACTAGCAGACTGATGTTTCGCAGTCAAAAAAGTTTTTTTAAAAAAAATTTACACTACTGTTACAACAGATATGAGTGGTGGCACTAGTTGGCAAGTGGGCCTGGCACACACGCTGGCAGGCAGGCAACTGCTATTAGATTACACTAGCAGACTGATGTTTCACAGTCAAAAAAGTTTTTTTTTTACAAAATTTACACTACTTTTACAACAGATGTGAGTGGTGGCAATAGTTGGCAAGTGGGCCTGGCACACACGCTGGCAGGCAGGCAACTGCAATTAGATTACACTAGCAGACTGATGTTTCACAGTCAAAAAAAATTTTTATAAAAAAATTTACACTACTGTTACAACAGATATGAGTGGTGGCACTAGTTGGCAAGTGGGCCTGGCACACACGCTGGCAGGCAGGCAGGCAACTGCAATTAGATTACACTAGCAGACTGATGTTTCACAGTCAAAAATTTTTTTTTAAAAAAATGTTACACTACTGTTACAACATAGTTGGCAAGTGGGCCTGGCACACTTTTTGGGGTGCTGTCCTTACAGCAGAGATCAGATGAGTCCTTCAGGACTGTAGTGGACTGTAGTGAATACACTAGCCTAGCTATCAATTTCCCTATAAAATCAGCAGCAGCTACACTATCCCTCCTCTCACTAAGAATGCAGGATCAGAATGAATCTAAAATGGCTGCTGTCCAGGAGCTGGGAGGGTCTGGGAGGGAGTGTCTGCTGCTGATTGGCTGAAATGTGTCTGCAGACTGTAATAATACAGGGTCAAAGTTTACTCAATGATGACGAATAGGGGCGGATCGAACATCGCATATGTTCGCCCGCCGCAGCGAACGCGAACAAGCTATGTTCACCGGGAACTATGCGCCGGCGAACTATTCGCGACATCACTACTTATAACCATATGGATATGGGAAACAAACACCTCAAATATATTAAAGTATTATATTATTATATTATATCAATAATATAAGAGTCAAAGTAAAAAATTAAAAGTATTCCACTATCAGACCACACTCGGCCAGTAGTCTTCTTATCCTGGCATCAAGCCAGAATGATAGGGAATATCCCAGAGCAGAGAAAGTGTGCAAGATGAGGTAAGCGGCACTCACCACAGGCAGGATAGTGTTCGGCGGCAACAGGCAGGGAATCAGAGAAAGGCATTTAAGGGGTAAACCACCAGAAAGGTCAGGCAGGCAGGGTTTGGCAACAGTAATGCAGTTCAAAGGTAAACCACTAGAATGGTCAGGCAGGCAGGGTTTGGCAACTGTAAAGCAGTCCAGAGGTAAACCACTAGGATGGTCAGGCAGGGTTTGGCAACAGAGTGGCAATCCAGAGCAATAGGGGTTAATCAAGCAGAGTAGTCAGACAGGCAGGGTTCAGCAATAGAATAACAGTCCAGCATACAGCAACAATAACACCCAGGAGAACACTAAGTAATACCTATACTTGGGCAGTGATAGGTAGCAATTGAGTAACTTACATAGGCGCAGGATTCGGGCCACAGGAGATCCTGACCGGCTTCAGAACGGAGGGAGCATGCGGCGATGATGTCACCGCTGCATGCAGACAGGAGCTGACTCCCCCCTAGGCAACGAGCAGAATAGCAGGCGCTGCATCCCTAGCAACAGCTAGAGAGGCGCAACAGCAGGAACTGCTGAAATAAGCCTCTGGATTATAGTACACCAACCCCATAAATACATACAGTGAAAGTTGTATGGGTGAAAAGAAATAAAGTTATTTCACTTTGCATCCTTATCATTTCACACACCTGCTCCTTAAACATGTTTGAAGTTATCCTTGTGGACTCAATTCTTAGATCTGTTTACAAAGTCATTGTGAAAGTCCTTTACCATGAGCAAGAGCAGTATCTCTCCGAACACAATTTCAACAGAAGGGAGAGAACGTCTTTGAAAATTATGCTTTGGTGAAGGGAGGGAACATTGGAGAGTGTGAAATGTGCAGTGGTGCTACAGTGACCACTATATTCTCTGTTTCATTCTCCTAGCTTATGTGTACTCCACATATTGGCAAAACATCTCTAGCATGATGTTGTCATCCTGAACTATTGCATTTAGGACATAGTAATGGTGTGAAACAAACGGAAGAATCTAAGACCAAGTAAACAAAGAGATGTGCCGATACTATGTTGCACACTACTCCAAGCTGTTTTCCCAGGATTTGCCAGTGGCTGATGACCACCACAGAGTAGGAACATCAGAAGTAGCAGTGGGCAGCAGTTTTCAGTTCAGAAGTAGGTCACCCTCTAGATTCTCGTACATCAACCCAACACCTTCAAGGAAGGCATAAAAAGACATGTCAAAATTTCAATTCCTGTTGAAGGCCTTAAACCATCTTCATTATGTTAGATAAAACAAGGGGTACCCATTCGGTAGAATTAGCAACTCTTTAAGTGTGATAATCCCCAATAATCACACTAAAAATAAAGAAATGTACAAAAGTTAAGAGTGCGCTCAAAAAAGCTCTACCACATTATTAATATAAAAGTAGGAGTGGAATAAAACCTGATGTAGATAAAATTTTATTTCAATATATTTTCCACTAAAAACGTATTAGCAATAAAACACAAAAGCATATATAAAATATAATAAGGTGCACCTTATGTTTACTACACAATTAGCATAGTTTATTTAAACCGTATTGTAATAACGGGAACAAAAGTAAAGGAGGTATAATTCAGCGTGTTGCTTTTAATTGTATCCAAACCTTTCAACAATTTATTTAGGCAACTCTGAAATGAAGTTTCAAGTCTTTAAAGATGTCGAGTGATTGTTCGATTAAGCGAAATGTTATTTATTTCCAGGTGGGTATATTTTAAGTGTCTCTTGTATCAATTTATCATTGAGGGTTAAATATTGCCCATACAGATGGTTTACTCACCAGAATTCGAAAGTTTACAGGATTCACTTCTGTCTTTCTCTGACCCGATATTTTCCCAGCACTTTTCTTCTTGTGTAGAGTAGTCGGCGTTCTGTTAGCCATTAGCCGTAGGATCGGATTCTGACGTGTCTCAAACACGTGCTATGCTCATCCGCCAATCACTGGGTCAGGTTACCGGTGAGTTTATTATTCAAAAGGGCAAAATGTTCCGTGAATAGAAGTATATCAGTAAATGTTACAAAAGAGATTGTCCCACCAATAAAGGTCACTTTTACACCTTTACTCCCTGGAAAACTTGCCAGTAGTTCAGATTGTGTCCAAATTGGAACTTTTACGTTTTCCAGATACGATCCAGTACTTTCTTTATGAGACGTCCACATTAAGCTGGCCAGCTTTCGTAGGTCTGAGTCATCTACGCGTTTCAGCAGAAATGCTTTTTTCTTCATTATGTTACCAATGTTTTAAAACAAAACTTATTTTTGAATCATTCTGTTTTATGAAGTTAGTGCACTTATTCCTTGGTCTGCTTTTATGAATCTTCATTTGCATGAAACACAAAGCTTAACTCTGGGGTACAGAATGGTTACAGGCCACTTAGGCAAGAAAATGAGAAGGAAGGGCTTCCCCAGCACTGCAAGACAAAATAACTACTAGATGAAATTGACTTTGGAGATGGTAGAACATTTGAGCAGCAGAGGGCTATTCTCTATGATATGGCTTCCTGTGTCAATTTATTGGGATTGGGAACCCATTAGGTACAGATAAACTAACACTAATAAATTGTAAAGCAGTGCTATGTGGATATCACAAGACAGTGATTAAGGTTTTACACCTATTACAAAAGAGACACATATATTTCATATATTTACTTTTGGCCGTGAATAATCTTATATACAATGTTTAAAAAGATGGCTCAACCTTCAATTTTAAGCTGTTACATATATATCTCTCAAGTGATCGGCCATAAGTAGTCGTATACACACACAATGTTTCAAAAAAGGAATAAGTCTTCAATTATAAGCTGTTACATATATATGACTGTTAAAATAAATCAATATGTAGCCACAAAAGTAATACTACTATCCACGGGTGTGGATTATACAGTTATGATATCCAGTCCACAGTGGACGTTATGTTCAAATACTTGCAGTATTTCCAAAAAGGTTATCCAGAACAATGAGTTCATATAATTTGATTCATCCCTTGAAAAAGTCCGGACGATACCGGATGAAGCGCGTTGGGTTTTTTGGTCACACAGAGTATCCGTAGCAAGGCAGTTGAACATTAGAGGGCTGTTTGAATCGGCTACACTGAACGCCGGAGACACGCTGTTTTATCCAAACACGCTATCACACTGCTGTGTATGCTGCTGGTGGACTTTATTATCTAAAGACTTTTTTATGTGCTTATCAAGTACATACTTTTTATAAGTATGTTTTTATATGTGCGTGTGATTTTGTAATAAAATTATTTTACGCTTGAATCCTGGGTTGCGCTGTGTTTTCCCTCTGTTCACAGTCCATTAGGTACAGATGACTGGACCATGATTGGTCAGTTAGTCCCAGTCCTAAAGCCTTTTAGGGATATCACAGAGAAATTGAGCCAACACAATGCCAATCAGATTCAAGTCTTACTCTTGGTCAGTAATCTATTGAGCAACATGGATGCCTTTCTTGAAAAACGTGAAGAATTTAGTAATCACTCAAGAGGAAAATACTATTTGGCAGACTTAGAACTCTGTAATGAAATCATAAAAGATAAATGCAAATATGCAGTGAGCAGTGGGAAGAACTTATCTATGCATTCAAACTGCGTACTGATCATAGGCCCTTGAAAACTTTACTAAATAACTACAAACAGACTGGATCAAGCAGGAAACCGCATTGCTAGATGGTCAGCTATAGCAATACTACTCTGTTTGGCCCTGATATTCAAAGGTTCTCCAGCTTGGAGAGAAATTGTAGTTCAGACTTCACAGGGGCTGAACTCACTAAATATTCAAAAGAAAAAGGGTCGAGCTCTCAAGCACTGGCAGATCTCTCTCCTTCCTGTATATACGAAGGAGAGACAAGCCCAGTGCAATACAGCATTGCATGAGATTTTTGTTACACTTACACTTTGTATTTTAGATTGCTTTAAACTTTAGATTGTGTCCTTTCAGTATTAATGTATTTAAGCTTTGCATTTTCTCATTTATGTTTTAACACATTAAGATTTAGTTCTTTTATTATTATTATCATTTATTTGTAGAGCGCCAACAGATTCCGCAGTGCTAGCAATGGTTTTACAAATTCTGATTATGTTTTGGAAGTTTCTGTGTTACTTTAACAAATCAGGATCATACTTTGTATATTTCAGTTTAGATATACAAATTTTACATTGCTGCATTGAAAACTAAAACTTACACTTTCAGAAACTGGGAGGGAGATAACAGTTCTCTGGGCTTAACAGGGGATTTCCCAGGGTATGTCTGAAGCTCTCTCTTGTGAAATTTTGTAAGCATTTTAAACAAGCTGGTCTCACTGATTTGTCTTGCTAGCTGTATGCAGGGGAAGTTTGCTGAAAATTCACAATACACTTATTTTAAGCATATTTCAGTTTAATTTGGAATTGATGCAAATGGAGCCTTCATTTTAGCCCCACGGGGTTCTCCAGTTACCTTCTCTCTCCCATTTGAAATTTTGTATTCCAGAGAACTTCACTACTTTATAAGGAAGGCATCTCTCATCTCTCTGGGATTTCAAGGTTTCTCCCCTTTTCTTAGAAAATGCAGTGAGCTCTGCCTCTGTGAAGTCTGCTCTATATTCAGAATTTGTAAAATCACACTATGTACAAAAAAAAATACAAAATAGAAAGTGCAAAGATTAAATGTAATAAAATGTAATCTGAAGTGTAAAGTGAAATAAAATAGAAAGTGCAAAGTGGTGTAAATGCAGCAGAACTGCCATGTCATGCAGTGTTATATGGCAATCGGCTTGGCTCTCCTTCACATACAGAAATGAAGGGAACGGCCCTTGGAGAAGTAAAGCAAAATCGGCCTTTTGAAAATGTCACTAGGGATCTCGCAGTGCTAGATGATCATTTTAGATCATCTTACCTGAGCAGACAGCTTTAGAATATAATAAGGGCCTTTGACATGTGAGTACAGACCAGGAAATGAAAATGTGACAGCTTATTGCCTGTCTCACCTGCAATCTCTTTCCGCCTGCTGCAGCTATGAGACAACCTTCTGATTCTGATAAATCCACCATCCTGCTGATATAAGATTTGAGGAAATAGGTAGAGTAGGGAAACTGTGAGTAGTAGAACTGATGGCGGCATTGGGGGTGAACACTAGTACAGGTGGTTTTGGGAGTAGACCAAAAGGTTGAATTGTACATGGATGCTGCTTGCTTGGTAATCTCAGACCCCCTTCAGAGTCATACTACTAGGCTAGGAGTCAAACAATATCAATTTAGCAACTACACCTTTAGTTCCCCTCATTGCCCTTTTTACTTTTACAAGTAGACTTAGAAGATGACCTACTGCTACTGATGCTGCTACCGGTTCTGGTACTGGTTGGCCCTGCATATCTCCTGCTCCTGGTGAACATGGGATTGCCTGCTAAAGCAGATGCTGAAGATGACCCTGCTGCTGCTCATTTAAAGTTTGAGCAGGAGGAGCAGACAATAGGGGAAAATGGCCTTAAAAATTATATTTGGCTCTGTAAAATAGAGCCAGCTCTTGTCCCACTTACTCTTATTAGACATCTACTGTGTGCAATATATCCAGGCTCAGATAAATTATTAATATTATTTTAATTATTGTTGTTGACTTGTTATATTTTACACCCAATATAAAAAGTTTGGTATGTAACTACTATGGTGCTGTTGAAGGCCTTTAGCAAGATGTCAGGTAGCCAAAGTGCCCACACTGCAATAGCAATTATGGTGTTAATTAGATGAAGTGTCTGACTCCCATTCTCAGCAAATGCAGAGAGTGATTTCTTCAGTCTCGGTGTCCCACATGGAGGGAAGCCAAGACTCAACTACTACAGCTGCTGCAGCCGCTCTGTAGGCACCCGCGGCTGCACGCTGCCTAGATTTAAAGGGGCCATGTCCTAACTGTCTAGATTTAAAGGGGCCATGTCCTAATTGTTCCAGAGATCAAGTATACTTACCTTGCACCTGTGTATGCTCACATTGTTCCTGAAAGCCTAGCATACTTACCTGTTACATGTGTATGCTTATCTTGTTCCAGAGACCAAGTATACTTGCCTGATACCTGCATATGCTCACCTTGTTCCAGAGACCAAGCATACATACCTTGCACCTGCATATGCTCATCTGGTTCCTGAAATCCAAGCAGACTTGACTGATACCTGTGTATGCTCACCTTGTTCCTGAAGTTGTGCCTGCTGTACATATCTGATATTCTGTGACAGTCTCACCAACAGTACCTGCTGGGAATCTAGTGCCTGTTGAGGATCCTATGTCTACTATACCAGTGCCAGTGTTCCTCAAACCAGCTGTGCCTGCTGTACCTATCAGGTATTCTGTGACAGTATCAACAACAGTACCGCTGGATATCCTGTGCCTGCTGAGAATCCTGTGTCTACTATACCAATGATAGCTTTCCTCAAACCAGCTGTGCTTGCGCTACCTATCTGTTGACAGTCTCACCAACAGTACCCAATAGGTATCTCGTGCTTGCTGAGTCTCCTGTGTCTGCTATGCCAGTGACAACTTTCCTCAAACCAGCTGTGCCTACTGTACCAACCTGGTATCCCGTGACAGCCTCAAAGCTTAATTCTTTCTAAACTTTTTGCCCCCCCCCAAAAAAAGCAAGCAGGCTATTGCTCGCCATACAGAAAAAGTTTACGTGCAGCTTTTACATCAAAGTTTAACTGACTGCAATTGGATAGAAGTGTTTTTCTGCACACAAAGGGGCCAATTTATCAATGTCTGGCGGACATGATCCGCTGTAGTGAATCATGTCCACCAAGCATCGATGAATGCCAACAGCATACACTGTCTGCATTTAACATTGTACAAGCAGTTCTGGTGACCTGCTTGTGCAATGCCGCCCCCTGCAGATTTGCGGCCAATCAGTCGCTAGCAGGGGGTGTCAATCAACCCAATCGTACACAATCTGGCGGATTGATGTCCGCAGCCTCAGAGGAGGCGTACAAGTTAAGAGTCTTAAGACTGCTGCTTCTTAACTCCTGTCTCTGGCGAGCCCAAAGGCTCGCACAGAAACAGATGCATTGGGGCCGATTGACTGTTTGATAAATCGTCCCCAAAGAGTTAAAGTTGAACTCTACATTTTCTGTCACCCAAAAAAAAGCAAGCAGGCTATGGCTGCCCACACAGTAAAAGTTTATGTGCAGTTTTTAAATCAAAAGTTTAACTGACTGCAATTAGATAGAAGTGTTTTTTTCTTCACACAAAGAGTTACATTTGAATTCTAAATTGTTTGGCACCCCCCCCCCCCAAAAAAAAAGCAAGCAGGCTATGGCTCCCACTCAGCAAAACTTAACTTTTTACATGCAGCTTTTAAATCAAATTTTTATGGACTGCAATATTAAATAACTATATTCTGCACACAAAAAATCATCAAAATATTCTCTGTTCTGTTTAGATTACTTTTTGGTTTCAACCACATTATGTCCTAAAATTGAGGAAGCTAAAATAGCTGGTATTACAATCATGCCCCAGTAATGTTGAAGGTAGGCATTCTTCCACCTGTAGCCTCTAGTGATAAATGGATATTCCCCACATAGTTATGTTGAGATGTCAACTTTCATAATTATCTACAAGGTGACTGGCTTTCATATAAAGTAATTAATTGTTAAATTAAAAAAATTGCAAACTATTCTTTCCTGCTACTAGGGACTAGGGAAACAACAAGAGGCTATTATTAACCACCTTAAACAATGTGGGAATCACAGACAATTTTATAACTATAATCAGCACTCTTTATAAATTGCTACAAGCATCAATATTGGTTAATGGTGGTAGGTCTAAGTTATTTCCTCTTCAAAGAGGTACTAATAAGGGATGCCCATTGTCACCGCTCCTTTTTGACTTAGCTATAGAAATTAGAACTCAGTCTAGAGGAGCATACGCATTGGAAAAAAGCTGTCACAATTGTCTCTGCAGACAAAATGGTTCCCTATGTGCAAGATCCTCAAAACAACATACCAAAGATCATGTCATTAATAGAGGAATTTGGAAAAGTATTTGGGTACCAAATAAATGTGGACAAAACTGATACTTCAAGTGGCATGTTCCCGCTACTTGGCCAAAATCCTCTTCTACCAATGCAGATATCATATATATGCTGTGGAGTTGCCCACATATAACTAAATATTGGAGTATGACACAACATTGGTTAAATATTAATAATAAGATTCCAACAAACCTCACACAATTTAAAGTCTTGTTCCTATAGTTTGCCAAACATCTTAAGAAGCTCACATATAACATACTGTTGGATAGAAAATTGATCTTTCAGAAATAGTTGGATAGATCACCTCCTACCATAGTGAAACTAAAAAATGCAATACTGCTTTAACTCTTTAAGGAACAAACAGATGTTATGGGAGACATACAAACTAGAGTAGCTACATTTATGAAAAAATGGGAACCATATATACTCAGTAGAAAATAAAATGCCAAGGTACAGCGCTACACTGCCCCTGTTGGTGTCCACGACCAATATGTTAAATGTTAAAATATAAAAATATAAATATATATATATATATATATATATATATATATATATATATATAAAATGTAGATGGTAGGGTTCAAAGAAATAAAATATGTGATAAAAATGACAATTATTTAATGCAAAATACAATATAAAAACAATACAAGCAATATAAAACTCGGGTACACCCTATATAAAGAGTACAAGCAATATAAAACTCGGGTACACCCTATATAAAGAGTTGCACAACAATCTATGCTATTTCCTTATGTAAATGGTGTGAGTAAATATCCAGTCCGATAGAATCCTAAATGGCTGTCCTATTATATGTCCAGGTAAAAATACTAGGTATGAGTTAAAAGTGTCCAGGTTCAAAAATTAGAATCCAATCATACATATATGTATGTGTCCATTAAAGCAGTTGTCCAGAAAGGCCTATTTCATCCAAAAAATATAAATGTCCTGAAGAAGGTAGGTGGTTATCCAAATGCTCCAATAGTGTCTTATAAATCCAATAATTGAGTGAAAAGAAAAAAAAAAAAAAATTTATGTAAAAATGTGTTGGAAAATGCTAAAAAATCCTAAAAAATCTCTACAATGTGTATTAGAAATTCAAAAAATCATCCAATAAATCATCCAAAAAATAAAAATAAAAAGTTGTGAGAAAGATGATTATGTGAGAATTTTTTTTTAAATTAATGGTGTGAGAAAAAAATGAGGATACTAATTGAAGGTGTACACCTAAAAAAGCCCTAAAACTGTGTCAAAAAAAGTGACATGAAAAAACTCCTTCGTGAAAAATAGTCCTTAGTGAAAAATAGTGAATCCTTTGTGTTATAAATGATTTTGTTAAAAGTATATTTCAAAGTTATTGTATGTAGCCTTAGAATATCAAAATAAAATGTTCAAAAGTGGATAACTGTTAGTTGTGTAGGTAATGATGAAATAATATTCCTCTTCTCAAAGGGTGTGTCAGTGTTTAGGATATCTTCTTGTACCTATAAAAGTGTACAGAGAAAAGACATAGTGCAATAAAGTCACCTTAAAAGTAGCAATGAAAGTATTCTACTCACCAGATATAGTCTGAGCTGCATTACCAGTATATAGCCAACGCGTTTCGGTCCCCAAGGACCTTTCTCAAGACTGGTAGCAGCTTTGGGGCTTCTACACCTTAAGTGTATTTGGGTAGCCAATGAGGTAATTCTGATTTTTGCGCCCAAATTTCGCATCAAAAATTCGCGCCAAAAATTTTGGTGCCGAAATAACTCCACATTTTCAAAATATGTCATATTGATTACCCCATCTTAGTATGCCTTAGTTTTGGTGTGTTATGTATCTTTTAGTCATTCTTTTAATAGTTTGATATCCTATCCCTCATCGTCGACTTACCGGATGTTGACACCGGATGTTTGTGCCGACCGGAAGTGACGCTAATCGTGTATGTGTTTCCTGTCTGGCATCGTGCTTGTTTAGCGGTTCAGAGCAAATCTCTTGCACGTGCCAGCTGGCTTAAGGTGATAGTAATCTACCAGTGTCTACAAATAATTAAAACTATTAATGGGAGGGGGCGGAGCTAACCGTCTAGCTGAGCAGACGTGCCTGATTAGAGCTCTCTGCTAAATAAGCACAATATACAATTATATACAATAATATCCCAGCCTTAAACGCCTAAAAAGTGATTGCTGAGAAGAGTACTTGCTGCAGCCACACTATCCTTGCTGCCAGAGCAGATAATCTCGCTGACCGGACTTTTAAGGGAGGTAAAACAGACAGGCTGGAAAACCCACGCTACCTGCAGTAGAGAAGCTATCCTCCAGAGGGTCGGGGCTCCGCTCCGGAGGTAATCTACAAACACCTGTTGTCCAGAAACTGCCGAGAGACAACCTGAGGTCAGCGACCAGCTTTCCAGCTCAAGTGGTGTGCGCATCTGTTGGCGCGATTTCGGCGGAGAGAACGGGTCACACGCATTTGGGCCCCAAGAAACACCCAGAGGTCTGAGCCCTACGGTGGTCCTGCTAACAGAGGACACGAGTGTGGAGGAGAGGGCGCACAGATCATAGATACTCCAAGAAACGCAAGCCGGACCCACTGCAGTAATTGCCAGTAACCATCCGAAACGAAGCTTGCTGGTTGTAAAATAATAAAGGCGCCAATCCCCGCCATCTTTGACATTGCAGCGGGCCTTGCACTGGGAGGCAAGTGAAGATCAACATTACTGCGGAAACCATCTGGGGTAACAGAGGACACTGCACGCCCTGGTAAGACCCTACTACCTATATATGGTGCATATTACTGCTACAATTCTTTATTTCAAGCACCAAAATATTACTACTATATGATAAGACTATCCTTCAGACTATTTTTTGAGCCCCACATTCGCCACTATTAATTGGGTTAAAGTGATATACAGTGCCATCTGTGAAACATAATAAGACTGTCTCCCTCTATTAATGACTATTGTCAATACCTAAAAGAAAAGGAACACAGCACAGAGCCTTCAGATCTAAAAGTCAGGAAACTACATTCTATTTAACATATAGGCTGCTGCATAACTGCACACCCCTGCTAAGGGCTCCCAACATCTGACTTAAAGGTTTGTTGGGTTGGTGAACTCCACATCTCTCACACTATCATTAACTACCCGGGTTTCACAGGAGTGTTGAATATATAAAGGAACTGACAAAGTGTTTATGAGTACATTCCTAGCACCAGCCATCAGTGTGTCTTTATTCCAAAAGGGGCAATTGGATTAACGCAATTGCTGTCTATTGCATAACCTAAGCTGCTGCGTCAGCTCAAGTGTCTCTGTGATTCTTTAATGCAGAGTGTAGTGTTTACTTCTCTTTACTTTAACATGCCTTTTTTTTACAGGGTTTTTGATATGCTTGCCCCTTTACCTGCAAAGGTACTGACATTCACTGCCCATCTAATTAAAAAGCACTGAGATCATAGTAGACCTGATAATTTCCCTGCAAGCAAACCCTCAGTAAAAATCAATATTGTATCTATATTACCTGGTGAGCCACTGGTGCATGTATACTGATAAGTGATAAGTGCTTTAGACTACTGCGTGAGCTCAGGTGTCTCTGTCATTCCATAACACAGAGTGTAGTGCTTAGTGTTTATTCTATAACCTGCTTCTTCCTCCACAGGTACTCTGAGCTGATCCCTTCTGTATACATAGGATAACCACAACCGGGGGCCCCACCCCACCTTTTATACACTCTCTCCACCCCTTTCCTGCTGTATGTAATTGCAGCAGGTCATACCCAATTTCCTTTTTCCGACGTGGCCCAGTGAGGGCAAAGCTCCCTGGAGAGAGTGCACAACAAAACTCCTGCACCGCATGTTCTTACAGAATAGTGTACAAGGCGCTTCACGGACACATTCCATGCTGAGGTACCTTTTTCTATTTGTAGGCACAACGTCAAACATGGCTGCCTAAATTAAGATTGACATCAGGGGGACTATGTTACAATTATCTACAAATTATTCTCTCTAGCTGTTGTTTTACATTTCGGTGCGACATCTTCTTAGATCTTCTCTGACCATACTCATCTAATAGAAGTTAAGATACAGGTCATGTCTCAAACCACTAAAAGAAAACCAAAATTGTCACAGCCACCCAGGAAAACAGTGGTTGACCACTTTAAAGGCCATACAGCTGACAAAACTCAGACATACCGAAACTCCACTCCTAGGATGGATGAAAGTGAATCTGACAACAGCATTGATTCCCAGTCCCCCACACCAGATGCAATATCGGCGTCTATAGTTGATATACTCACTAAAAGGATGAACCTCCTGCAAGATACGTTAACTAAAGAAATTAAGGGTTCTACAGCTGAACTCCGAAGAGAGATTGCATCATTAGGGGAACGGACGGACACCTTGGAGCGTAAGCAAGAAGATCTCACAGTCGATCAAGCTCACCTACTAGCATACTCTCAAAGTCTGGCAACTCAGATATCTGACCTGGAGATAAAATTAGCTGATATGGAAGACAGATCCAGACGGAATAATCTGAGGTTCCGGGGGATATCTGAGGACATTGGCTCACAAGATTTAGAGTCTCATATCCTGGAGTTCTGTAAAATCATACTACCCTCTCCAGACCCGACAAGCTTTCTATTAGACAGAGTGCACAGAGTGGCAAGGCCACGATCGGTATCTCAAGATAAGCCGAGAGATGTCCTCGCTAGAGTACATTTTTTCACCCATAAAGAGAAGATAATGCGGGAATTGGCCAACAAACCTCAATTACCAGAAAAATTCCAACACATCTCAGTTTTCCAAGACATCTCGAGCTACACTCTGCAAAGAAGAAGAACCTTTAGAAACATCACCCAAACTCTGAGAACGGAGAACATTAGATATAGATGGGGCTACCCGACAAAACTGATTGTCTCCAAAAATGGGGAAACTCACACCATTGTCACCATCCAAGAAGGATTCGACCTATTAAAAGAGTGGGGGCTGGTTCCACCTGAACCCCGTTCTAGAAGTGACTTTGCACCCAGCAGGATTAGCTCAGATCCACCTACCCTGACCTCACAACCTAAAATCCGAGCTGGAGCCCCAGATTTCACCCCTAGGCTGCAAAGGCCCAATACTTGAATACTGATCCCTTCTACTAATGTTTTTCTAGAGAACTGCAAATGATCAGATAACATTTATTTAAATGCTCGTATTTGTGTTCATTGTTATTCTTTGTTCTCTGACTAGATGCATGTTTGACGCAGGATATGGGGAGGCTCGGGATCTCTGACAAGTGACAGTAATTCTGTCCCGAGGCATTTTACCTCCACCTTCTACGCACTCCTATTCTTCCCCAAAAGTTGGAGGTTGCGAGTATCTCCCCTCCCCTGTGTGGTTTATACAAAATGTGGTTTAACAAACATATGATAATACTTGTTCAAAAAAGTTAAATCTAGTTACCCCTTATATTTGAATATGCGATTATGATATAGGTTGGACAAATTACACTGAATGTAAAGTTATGTATCCGCATTAATCCATTTGAGTTAATATTGCTGTCCTGTAGTTAACATTCCCCCATAGATAGTCAATCTACTCATACCAGTTGGTATACTTATACCGCCCCCCCCCCCCCCATATGCGCAAAGTATATTTGTGATATCCCCTCCTAAGGGGACTGGAGGAGTCAGTCTTTCTTTGACTACACTTCTCCTTTTGGTGATCCAAGGGGTCACCACACCTGTTCTTGCATTTACGTTGTACGTAGTTTCACCTGAATAAGTTTAATATAAACTTGTTTTTATATGCTATGATCTCCTGTTCTTCTCTTTCCTGTCTTCTCATTCGTCACTTTTCTTTCCATACGTGTATCTCAAACTAACCTTACTCCTGTTGGGTACAGACCTTTGGAAGCTTATTCCTAGAGATATCTCTGAGCATTGACCTGATCGTGCTGACCTGAAACTTCCGGAGCCTGTGTCTGGGTGTGCTGATCTAGGCGGGGTGAGTTTTTTCTTCTCCCTTTTTTTTTTTTCGTTGTTGTTGTCCAAACCCTATTCTTTCCTCCATTTGCTTCCCTCCCTCCCGCCCTCCCATTTATTCTTTCCTCCATTTGCTTCCCGCCCTCCCATTCATCTAGACCTACCATGGCAACATCCCCCAGTAACATCTCCTTTGCAACACTGAACGCTAAGGGGCTTAATTCACAAGAAAAAAAGAAGTATGCTTACAAACACCATGAGAGCTCTCAAAATACAAATTATCTTTCTACAAGAAACCCACTGGTTAGCATCTTCCCAAACTCCATATAGAACCCCAGAGTACCCCACAGTGATTCTGGCCTCTCACATAGAAAAATCAAGGGGAGTAGCGATCGCCATACATAAAAACGTACATTTTGAGCATATTCATGTAGAACCAGATAGCCAGGGGAGATATCTATTGCTTACCTGTAAACTCAACGGTACTCTGTTTACCCTGGTAAATTTATATGCCCCTAACCAAGCACAGCCCAAGTTCCTGAAGGGGCTACTGTCCAAAATTGAGAAATATAAGGCTGGAACCCTAATTCTGGGAGGAGATTTCAATATGGTATGGGACCCCCTAATAGACAAAAAGGTTCCGAAGGGGAAAGGCATTGATGCATACACTATAAATACCGCCAATAGATTCCGTCAGCACATAATCCAATATAATCTATTTGATATTTGGAGGGCACAGCACCACAGTGACAGAGACTACACTTACTTTTCTCGACCTCATCACTCTTATTCGAGACTAGACCACTTTTTCTCTGACTCATGGACTTTGAACAGAGTGCTAGAATCCCATATTAAGGTATGTGCATGGTCAGACCATGATATCCTTACTTTCACTCTCTCCACTGACCTATCCAAAGCGACTAGGCCTAGTTGGAAGTTCCCGAAACAAGCACTTCAGGATAAACCCTTTAGGACATCCCTCCAAAACTCCATTATTGAGTTCTTGAGGCTCAATGAAACCCCAGGTATGCCATCTCAAACAGTGTGGGCTGCTTTAAAAGCATACGTGAGAGGGATTTGTATTAGGCGACAAGCGACACTTCGACGCCAGGCAGGCGCCCCTTTGGGCCTGCTTATGACTGAATTAAGATTGGCAGAACAAGACAACAAAAATTCTCCGACGGCCCCCCTCACTGAAAAAATTAAACAGCTCAGAGCACAATTGGCAGACAGAGAGCTAGAGAGAGTAAAGGAGTCTTATGCCTGATTTAAGAAGCTACTATACTGTCAGGGCAATAAAGCCTCAACACTACTGGCACACAAATTGAGGGGGAGAACCGCGGCAGCCAGAATCTTGGCACTCCAACGGGGGACCATATTGGTCACATCCCCTAAGGAAGTCTGGGAAACTTTTGCGGACTATTACTCAGATTTATACCATCTCCAACCTTCTATGGTTGGGAAAGAGTCCTCTGTGCAAAAAGTAGTTGAATTCCTGCAAAGCCTCAACTTGCCTACTTTATCGGAAAATGATAAAGAAGCACTTAGGGCTCCTTTTTCTCTATTGGAAATTAACCTTGCTATCAAGCATACCCAAAACAACAAAGCCCCGGGACCAGATGGGTACCCGGCATCCTTCTACAAACTCTTTAGGGTGGAATTAATCTCAATCCTCCTCAAAGTCTTTTCAGACGCCCATGGGTCGGGGATGTTTACTAAGGAATACTTACAGGCAACCATATTGCCGATTCCCAAACCAAATAAAGACCCCTCACAATGTACCAGCTACAGACCAATCTCATTGATTAATGGAGATGTAAAGCTCTATGCTAAACTTTGGGCCAATCGTCTTAATACCCTACTCCCCAAGATAGTTCACCCCGACCAGGTCGGGTTTACCTTTGGCAGAGAGGGACCTGACAATACCCGAAAAACACTTGGCATCCTCACGGAGGCGTCACAATCAAAACTACCCATGCTGGCCCTGTCCTTAGACGCAGAAAAAGCATTTGACAGGGTCAGATGGGACTACCTGTGGTGTACGCTTAACCAATTCGGCATACCGGATGAAGTTATAACAGCGGTTCGAGCCCTATACTCCTGCCCAACTGCGGTAGTTAAAGGCTTGGGATTTGCTTCCCCGGAAATACACATTACTAATGGCACCAGGCAGGGATGTCCTTTGTCACCCCTAATTTTCACACTGGCCATTGAACCTCTGGCCCAAGCCATTAGGAACTCACGCGTGATACATGGGGTACAGTTTGGAAGAGTCACAGCGAAGATAGCATTATTTGCTGATGACGTGACGCTTTTTCTGACAAACCCGCTGGGCTCTTTGCCGGCACTCCTCGATCTCATTTCCAAATTTGGGGCCCATAGCTATTACAAGGTTAATGTCTCGAAGACGGAGGCTTTACCGATTGGTATCCCTGCTTTTGAACTGGAAGTTCTGCGATCATCGTATTCTTTCCAGTGGTCGCATAATACCATTCGGCATCTAAGGATACAGCTAGGTCCAGACCCGAAATCTGTAATTGCCATAAATTACTCGGACATAATTAAAGAAGTGACCGAGCTCACCACCTCTTGGAGCCTTAAAGAACTATCATGGCTAGGCCGTATAGCATCTTTTAAAATGTCGATTCTACCCAAAATCCTCTACTATTTCCGATGCATCCCTCTCAATGTACCTAGCGCCCTGATAGATAAACTCCAATCTATTGGCCAAAAGTACATTTGGGGAGAGTCTAGGCCTCGCATTGCCGCGAAAATACTCCAGAAAAAATATGAGCAAGGAGGAGTGGCGATGCCCAGCATACGTGGGTATTATGAGGCAGCTAGGCTATCACACATTATGGCATGGGCAGACAAAGGTGAGCCTCATGGATGGAAGAGCATAGAGATTTTAGACCTGCCCAAGGGGTTGGGCTTGACGGATTTACCCTGGATCCCTGATTACCAACTAGATACGCTGAGAATTAAGAATGCGATAGTCAGGGATAACCTAAAAATGTGGCGTAATCTTAAAAACCTACCTGAGGTTGCCCCTCATCCATCTCCTATACACTCCTTACCCGCTCTACTTGCAGCATTACCTGATACGCATGTCCAACATTGGAGGGATTGGGACCTGAAGCTGGTCTCCCAGTTATACCCCTCGGGCACTCTGCTCACTCCAGACAATATAGGATCTGCTATACAAGATCCCCCCACGTGGACTTCTTTTGAATATTCAAGACTATATGCTTTCTTGATGTCTTGGGGGTTTCCTAGAGGCTCCAATAGACCCCTGACCAACTGGGAGAAATTATGGCAGCTCCAGGTTAAGACCCCAGACTCATATCATTTCACTACAACCTGCTACAATCATCCACAAATAAAGACAGACCCTGGCAACTTAGAGCCTGGGAAGGAGATCTATCTAGACCAAACTCTGATAAAAACCTACACACCGCTATGACACTAACCAAAAAGACTCTGCACTGTGCGAACACCCTCGAATCATATATGAAACTGTTCTTGAGATGGTACTACACTCCCTCCAGACTATTGCGGATGTTCCCTACAACAAGCTCTCTATGTTGGAGAGGATGCGAGCTACGTGGCTCAGACATACACATATGGTGGGACTGCCCTAATTTAAAACCCACATGGACTCAAGTATCTACCCTCTGCCTCAGTCTCGGGATGAAAATACCACTAGCCCCCGAAATTGCCCTACTACATATATTCCCGCAAAATATCCCGACCCCTTTAACTAAGCTGTTAATCTACATACTCACGGCCACAAAGTTGGCGATAGCGAGAGCCTGGAAACAGACGCAACCCCCAGACATTACAGCTATCACAGCCATAATACAAATCTATGCTAAGATGGAGCAGGGCTATTACTTTAATGCTGATAGAGAAGATCTCTACTGGCAAATTTGGGAACCCTGGTTTCACTATCAGGAAGAGTGCAGTCAGAGAAATGCGAGAGAGGGGGCCCCCAATCACCTACACTAATAGACCCTAATTTTCCAGTATGGTAATACTCGGACCCCTGCTGACTGTCCCGCATCTGTTTCTACTGGTCGTACCCGCTGACCTTTATTCTCATTCCCTACTTTTTGCGTATCCTTCCCCTCCTCCCTCTCTCCCTCCCTTCCCATAATGTGCAATCTACCCCCCTTCCCTATCCCCTATTCCCCCTCCCCCACTTAGTCCTCTTTCACCGGAGTTGTTTGCCCCGCCTGGGGATGCACACCACGAATGACCCGCTTGGCCGCTGAGCCAAACATGGTAAAGGTTTTATTTAGGATGAATAGTTGAAATTACTGTAATGTGGTGTCCATACCTAAGAACATTGTGTTACTCCAAGCATAACTTTCGGATCCAGCTATTGCACATTCATGTCGACCCTTGTTGAGGGGTTCATATTTGCTTCCTTTGGTCTGGGCTTGCTGGCTTGCATTCTCTATCCTTCCTTCTCTGCACCTTCTTCCCCTCCCCTAACCTCCCCTCCCCCTCACTCATAATATGTAACCTACTCTCCTTTCCATATTCCCTGCTCTCCCCCCCCCCTCCCTCTGCTCCTCTTTTCTGGGGCTCTTTGCCCCACCTGGAGACATACATCACGAATGACCCCTTGGGTCGCTAAGACAACCATGGTAAAGGTTTTCCTTAAACAGCATAGTTGAAAAGATTGCGCTGCTATGTCCATGACTAGACTGTAGTAATACAACAACTGTAGCATTCAGGTCCAGCTAAGACATCCTGTCAATTTTCTATGCTATTGTAACCTTGAGAACCTTGTTATATACCTGATATTACCTGTATTTGTCCATGGAGACATTGTTATTACGACTTCTGTTTAATCTATATGTACAAAACAAGTTAATTACTCTGTAATTGTCGACATCATACTTACTTTATAACGAAAATAAAAATATTTTTTTTGGAAAAAACAAACAAACAAACTATTAATGGGAGCTTTCTTACACTTGATGGAACGTCTCTATAAGAACAGACTATTTATGAAAATCCAACATGTTATGTTTCTCATATTTGTACTGTATTGATTTAGGAATGAGCCAATAGATTTCAGGGACAAAGAGTCAGAATCCAAAAGAGAATATATACATTATAGACCTATATCTATGGGAAAGTATATATAAAAAAGTATATATAAAAAACCTTTAGTTGATCTAAAAGAGAATTTTGGGAATAAAGTAGGTTTTTGTTCGTTTTTAAAAGGTATGTATTAATACTTATTTAAAAAATTTATTTAAAAACCTCTTCTTTTATTAAAAACCTCTTTAAAACTTTGAATAGATCGGGGATAAAAACTTTTATTTGAGATAATCCACTTTCTTCCCATTTAACATCTTAGTGTATTGAGATATCTTAATGGAGAGTAGTAGGAGACAAACTTTAAGTAGAGTACTTTCTTTATAATAAATGGAATACTTCCGTGTTGCTATTCAGACCTTTGGGGAAGGTGCAATCCAGCATAAAGATCCACTTCGATTCTACTTTTAAAAGTTGTTTTTCAAAGTCCCCCCCTCTCCAATTTTTAATGGGTCTACTTATTCCCATATATTTAAAGGTTTTATTGCTACCTTTATGTGTGTCTTTAAAATGTTTATATAGTGGAAAATCTTCTTTTCCCCACTTTATCTGCAGAAGGTGCTCGCGGATTCTGTCTCTGAGTTTCCTAGAGGTTTGTCCTACATATTGTAATCCGCATCCACATTCTATTAGGTATATGATGCCCGAATCTTGGCATCTAATCATTTCTTTCATATTAAAAGACTCTTGTGTAATATTTGATTTAAATGTATGGCTTTTTTTGCCATGTTTGCAAGCTTTGCATGAGAGGCATGGGAAGAAGCCTTTTAGTTGTTTCCCATGTACATTTTTTATTATTGTTGTCTTCCTGGTCTCTCTAGGGACACTGGGGGCGATCAATGTTTTAAAATTTTTTGTTTTTCTGTAAATAAACGTGGGGGATTCTATTAAATCCTTCCCAATTATGTTGTCCTCTTTAAGAAAGTGCCAGTGCTTTTTTATTATTTTTTCAATTAGAAATCTATTTTCGCTGTATTCGGAGATAAAGGGTACCTTTATGGTATTTTCTTCTTCTGAAATTGTTTCTTTGTTTTTGTATTTCAATTAAATACAAAAACAAAGAAACAATTTCAGAAGAAGAAAATACCATAAAGGTACCCTTATAAGAAAGTACTCTACTTAAAGTTTGTCTCCTACTACTCTCCATTAAGATATCTCAATACACTAAGATGTTAAATGGGAAGAAAGTGGATTATCTCAAATAAAAGTTTTTATCCCCGATCTATTCAAAGTTTTAAAGAGGTTTTTAATAAAAGAAGAGGTTTTAAAATAATTTTTTTAAGTAAGTATTAATACATACCTTTTAAAAACGAACAAAAACCTACTTTATTCCCAAAATTCTCTTTTAGATCAACTAAAGGTTTTTTTATATATACTTTTTTATATATACTTTCCCATAGATATAGGTCTATAATGTATATATTCTCTTTTGGATTCTGACTCTTTGTCCCCGAAATCTATTGGCTCATTCCTAAATCAATACAGTACAAATATGAGAAACATAACATGTTGGATTTTCATAAATAGTCTGTTCTTATGGAGACGTTCCATCAAGTGTAAGAAAGCTCCCATTAATAGTTTTAATTATTTGTAGACACTGGTAGATTTTAATATATAATTTTTGTTAGGATTTTAATATTTTTAATATTTTTTGTTAGGAACCTAATATACTCCTTGGTAGGACTTTGTTTGTATTATCCTCATCCTAAAATTCTATTATGCATACGCATATATATATAACCAGACTTCCCAACCATTACAGATATATGTATATCATATATCTATTTTTTCCTACATTTCCTAAACTTACCAGATATCTGAGCTAGAAATACCACTAAAATATTTTAAAGTAACTAAGTACGTTTTTATTACCCTTCTCATATACAACACCCACATTTTCATTATATCCTTTTTGTTGATTTCTGAATGCATACTTTGCTCAAGTATATTCGTTTTTGGACACATCCATTTTGTCCTTCCTTTCACCATCTTACTATCACCTTAAGCCAGCTGGCACGTGCAAGAGATTTGCTCTGAACCGCTAAACAAGCACGATGCCAGACAGGAAACACATACACGATTAGCGTCACTTCCGGTCGGCACAAAAATCCGGTGTCAACATCCGGTAAGTCGACGATGAGGAATAGGATATCAAACTATTAAAAGAATGACTAAAAGATACATAACACACCAAAACTAAGGCATACTAAGATGGGGTAATCAATATGACATATTTTGAAAATGTGGAGTTATTTCGGCACCAAAAATGTTTGCGCGAATTTTTGGCGCGAAATTTGGGCGCAAAAATCGGAATTACCTCATTGGCTACCCAAATACACTTAAGGTGTAGAAGCCCCAAAGCTGCTACCAGTCTTGAGAAAGGTCCTTGGGGACCGAAACGCGTTGGCTATATACTGGTAATGCAGCTCAGACTATATCTGGTGAGTAGAATACTTTCATTGCTACTTTTAAGGTGACTTTATTGCACTATGTCTTTTCTCTGTACACTTTTATAGGTACAAGAAGATATCCTAAACACTGACACACCCTTTGAGAAGAGGAATATTATTTCATCATTACCTACACAACTAACAGTTATCCACTTTTGAACATTTTATTTTGATATTCTAAGGCTACATACAATAACTTTGAAATATACTTTTAACAAAATCATTTATAACACAAAGGATTCACTATTTTTCACTAAGGACTATTTTTCACGAAGGAGTTCATGTTACTTTTTTGACACAGTTTTAGGGCTTTTTTAGGTGTACACCTTCAATTAGTATCCTCATTTTTTTTCTCACACCATTCATTTAAAAAAAAATTCTCACATAATCATCTTTCTCACAACTTTTTATTTTTATTTTTTGGATGATTTATTGGATGATTTTTTGAATTTCTAATACACATTGTAGAGATTTTTTAGGATTTTTTAGCATTTTCCAACACATTTTTACATTAAAAAAAAAAAAAATTCTTTTCACTCAATTATTGGATTTATAAGACACTATTGGAGCATTTGGATAACCACCTACCTTCTTCAGGACATTTATATTTTTTGGATGAAATAGGCCTTTCTGGACAACTGCTTTAATGGACACATACATATATGTATGATTGGATTCTAATTTTTGAACCTGGACACTTTTAACTCATACCTAGTATTTTTACCTGGACATATAATAGGACAGCCATTTAGGATTCTATCGGATTGGATATTTACTCACACCATTTACATAAGGAAATAGCATAGATTGTTGTGCAACTCTTTATACAGGGTGTACCCGAGTTTTATATTGCTTGTACTCTTTATATAGGGTGTACCCGAGTTTTATATTGCTTGTATTGTTTTTATATTGTATTTTGCATTAAATAATTGTCATTTTTATCACATATTTTATTTCTTTGAACCCTACCATCTACATTTTATATATATATATATATATATATATATATATATATATTTATATTTTTATATTTTTATATTTTAACATTTACCATATTGGTCGTGGACACCATCTTTAGCCACACAACCCCCAACAGGGGCAGTGTAGCGCTGTACCTTGGCATTTTATTTTCTACTGTTCCCTCCGCAATCTGGTTGGGAGATTCCGCCTATATTTGGTACAGCTTGTATGGTATTTATTGTGGCGCTGCAAGATATTAACTTGTCTGAACCATATATACTCACTACCGATAGACATGCAAACACAAAAAAAGGTATTCTGAATATATACTTAACACACAATTGAGGGGGAAATGGCTTTTAGATTTTTGAAAAGAAGGTAGTAAACCTAGAATAATGTGGTCGAGAGATCTGAGGAAAAATTACCTCAACAGACTGACACCCTGCGCACAAAAATAATGGATAATCATATTGAAAATGTTTACATTATTTGTTCAAATTGTATGTAATTCAGGGGAAAAGGACTATAAAAATAATTGAAATGGTTTTGCTGTTTACTAAGAATAGGTTTTATAAAAAATAAAATGTTATCTGTAACAGGAAAGCTTTAATGCATGGAAAATCAATATGACTCTATAGACATCAAGTGCTAATTTAAAGAATGTGAATTACTATTATGGAAGAGAAAGAAGGACTCTTGCTATACCCTTACTTTGCCATGTAAACAATTCCTCTATGTTTGCTTGTACATTCTCTTCTCTTGAGATGATAATAAATAAAATATAAAAACAAAAACAAAAAAAACCCCTCAGTATCATTATGAAGTGCAGAATACTCATTATCAGTGTCTGTATACTCAAATTCATTATACAGAGAAACATGTATATTATTATTATTGCTAATTACTAAGTTGCCTTCGGGGGGACCCAAAAACATTTTTGCACCAGGGCCCTCTGTTGAGTACGTTCACTATTGGATGTGAGCAGCCCTTTACCGCCACCTCTACCATCTCAGGAGACCAAGCCCTAGTCTTAAGAGACCTGTGAAGAAAAAGTCCATAAAGAGGCTGAGTGAAAGAAAGCAAAACATAACTTTTAATGTGTAAAGTTAAAAACAAAAGGTGATACAAAATAATTTTTCTGCAGGTACACATGCTCAAACCATTTTTTAACTTTATACATTCATGTTTTATTTTTTCCCTGTTGGCCTCTTATAGACATTTTGTACATGCTATTAGCTGATGGAGTCTTTAAGCGACTCTGGTCCTCAATTGATGACATTATATCCCTCTAAAATTTACTGTGAATATAGAGATGCAGCTTTTTCTCATAAAACAATTTGTGTTGCATACTACTTGACTGATGTACTGGATTGGTATTACAGAGGCAAGGTAAACTTTAATACTTGTTTCATGCATATGGGGGCCAATTTATCAATGTCTGGTGCTGTAGTGAATCATGTCCGCCAGCCAATCGGAATTAAGGAAGAAAAAAATCCTATTCGCTGATGCAATCAGCCAATAGGATTGAAGTTCAATCCTATTGGCTGATTGCATCAGCCAATGGGATTTTTTCTACCTTAATTCCGATTGGCTGATCGATTGGCTGATCGGAATTGAAGGGTCGCCATCTTGGATGACGTCATTTAAAGGAACCTTCATTCTTCAGTTGGACGTCGTTTGAAGAGGATGCTCTGCGTCGGATGTCTTGAATAGTGATGTCGCGAACTGTTCGCTGGAGAACAGTTCCCGGCGAACATAGCTTGTTCGCGTTCGCCGCTGCGGGAAAACATATGCGATGTTCGATCCGCCCCCTATGTGTCATCATTGAGGAAACTTTGACCCTGTATCTCACAGCCTTCTGACACATTTGAGCCAATCAGCAGCAGACACTCCCTCACAGACCCTCCCAGCTCCTTGGCAGCAGCCATTTTAGATTAATTACGATCTTGCTTTCTTAGTGAGAGGAGCTTTAGTGTTGCTGCTGCTGACATTATAGGGAAATAGATAGCTAGGCTAGTGTATTTAGTGTCCACTACAGTCCTGAAGGACTCATCTAATCTCTGCTGTAAGGACAGCACCCCAAAAAGCCCCTTTTAGGGCTATAACTTTAGTCTTTTTTTATTTTTTTTATTTGTAATTTAATTTGCATTTGCCTGGCTTTCAGCCTGTGTGTGAGGCTCACAGCATATACTGTGATTAGTGCCACCACTGATATCTGCTTAACATTAGTGCAAATTTAACCAACAAAACTTTTAAATCATTTTGCTAGTGTAATCTAATTTCATTTTCTATCAGGCCTATGTCTCAGGCTCACACAGCATATACTGTGGTTAATTGCTGTGCCAGCCACCACTCATATCTGCTTAACATTAGTGTAAATTTAAACAACAAAACTTTTAAATCATTTTGCTAGTGTAATCTAATTTCATTTTCTATCAGGCCTGTGTGTCAGGCTTACACAGCATATACTGTGGTTAATTGCTGTGCCAGTCACCACTCATATCTGCTTAACATTATTGTAAATTTTAAAAAAAAAACTTTTAAATCATTTTGCTAGTGTAATCTAATTTCATTTTACATCAGTCCTCTTCTAGTGTTATTTAATTTTAGTTGCCAGGCCAACCTGGATGCCATTAGTGCCAGCCTGTGTGTCAGGCTGCCAGCATATACTGTGCCTACTTCCATCCTCAGTGCCAGTCCACCACTCCTATCTGGTGTAACATTAGTTTAAATTTTGTAAAAAAAAACTTTTACATCAGTCTTGTAGTGTTATTTAATTTTAGTTGCCAGGCCAGCCTGCCACTAGTGCCAACCTGTGTGTCAGGCTGCCAGCACATACTGTGCCTACTTCTATCCTGAGTGCCATCACTCCTACCTGTTGTAACATTAGTGTAACTTTTTAAAAAAAAAACTTTTACATCAGTCTGCTATTGTTATTTAATTGCAGTTGCCTGTCTGCCAGCGTGTGTGCCAGGCCCACTTTCCAACTAGTGCCACGAATCATATTTGTTATAACAGTAGTGTAAATATTTAAAATAAAAACTTTTTTGACTGTGAATCATCAGTCTGCTAGTGCAATTGAATTGCAGTTGCCTGCCTGCCAGCGTGTGTGCCAGGCCCACTTGCCAACTAGTGCCACCAATCATATTTGTTATAACAGTATTGTAAATATTTAAAATAAAAACTTTTCTCTTGTAAGGTGTATCCAGTCCACGGATCATCCATTACTTGTGGGATATTCTCATTCCCAACAGGAAGTTGCAAGAGGACACCCACAGCAGAGCTGTTATATAGCTCCTCCCCTAACTGCCATATCCAGTCATTCTCTTGCAACTCAACACGCATGGAGGTAGTAAGAGAGAGTGGTGAAATATAGTTAGTTTTTTATCTTCAATCAAAAGTTTGTTATTATAAATGGTACCGGAGTTGTACTATTTTATCCCAGGCAGTAAATAGAAGAAGAATCTGCCTGAGTTTTCTATGATCTTAGCAGGTTGTAACTAAGATCCATTGCTGTTCTCACATATGTCTGAGGAGAGAGGTAACTTCAGCGGGAGAATGGCGTGCAGGTACTCTGCTATGAGGTATGTGCAGTTACAATTTTTTCTAGAAATGGAAAATGCTAGAAAATGCTGCTGATACCGGATTAATGTAAGTTAAGCCTGAATACAGTGATTTAATAGCGACTGGTATCATGCTTACTCTCAGGGGTAATACCCTTATAAAATTGCAATATAAAACGTTTGCTGGCATGTTTAATCGTTTTTATATATGCTTTGGTGATAAAACTTTATTGGGGCCTAGTTTTTTCCACATGGCTGGCTTAAATTTTGCCTAGAAACAGTTTCCTGGGGCTTTCCAATGTTGTAGTATAAAAGTTACAGTTGTTGCAGTTAAAATTACAAACTGTGACATCCAGCTTCCCTCAGGAGTCCCCTGTATGCTATAGGACATCTCTAAAGGGCTCAAAGGCTTTCCAAAGTCGTTTATTGGGGAAGGTAGGGCCACAGCAGGCTGTGGCAGTTTGTTGTGTCTGTTAAAAGTCTATATCGTTTTTTTGATCCGTTTTTTGAATTAAGGGGTTAATCATCCATTTGCAAGTGGGTGCAATGCTCTGTTAACTTATTACATACACTGTAAAAATTTCGTTTGATTTACTGCCTTTTTTCACTGTTTTTCAAATTTTGACAAAATTTGTTTCTCTTAAAGGCACAGTACCGTTTTTTATATTTGCTTGTTAACTTGATTTAAAGTGTTTTCCAAGCTTGCTAGTCTCATTGCTAGTCTGTACAAACATGTCTGACATAGATGAAACTCCTTGTTCATTATGTTTAAAAGCCATGGTGGAACCCCCTCTTAGAATGTGTACCAAATGTACTGATTTCACTTTAAGCAATAAAGATCATATTCTGTCTTTAAAAAAATTTATCACCAGAGGAATCTGACGAGGGGGAAGTTATGCCGACTAACTCTCCCCACGTGTCAGATCCTTTGACTCCCGCTCAAGGGACTCACGCTCAAATGGCGCCAAGTACATCTAGGGCGCCCATAGCGATTACTTTACAAGACATGGCGGCAGTCATGGATAATACACTGTCAGCGGTATTAACCAGACTACCTGAATTTAGAGGTAAGCGAGATAGCTCTGGGGTTAGACAAAATGCAGAGCATACTGACGCTTTAAGAACCATGTCTGATACTGCCTCACAATATGCAGAAGCTGAGGAAGGAGAGCTTCAGTCTGTGGGTGATGTTTCTGACTCAGGAAAGATGATGCAACCTGATTCTGATATTTCTACATTTAAATTTAAGCTTGAACACCTCCGCGTGTTTCTCAGGGAGGTTTTAGCTGCTCTGAATGACTGTGATACAATTGCAGTGCCAGAGAAATTGTGTAGACTGGATAAATACTATGCAGTGCCGGTGTGTACTGATGTTTTTCCAATACCTAAAAGGTTTACAGAAATTATTAATAAGGAATGGGATAGACCAGGTGTGACGTTCTCTTCCCCTCCTATTTTTAGAAAAATGTTTCCAATAGACGCCACCACACGGGACTTATGGCAGACAGTTCCTAAGGTGGAGGGAGCAGTTTCTACTTTAGCAAAGCATACTACTATCCCTGTCGAGGACAGTTGTGCTTTTTTAGATCCAATGGATAAAAAATTAGAAGGTTACCTTAAGAAAATGTTTATTCAATAAGGTTTTATCCTACAGCCCCTTGCATGCATTGCTCCTGTCACTGCTGCTGCTGCATTCTGGTTTGAGTCTCTGGAAGAGGCTTTACAGGTAGCGACTCCATTGGATGACATACTTGGCAAGCTTAGAGCACTTAAGCTAGCCAATTCCTTTGTTTTCTGATGCCATTGTTCATTTGACTAAACTAACGGCTAAGAATTCTGGTTTTGCTATACAGGCGCGCAGGGCGCTATGGCTTAAATCATGGTCAGCTGACGTGACTTCAAAATCTAAGCTGCTTAACATTCCCTTCAAGGGGCAGACCCTATTCGGGCCTGGTTTGAAGGAGATTATTGCTGATATCACTGGAGGAAAAGGTTATGCCCTTCCTCAGGACAGGTCCAAATCAAGGGCCAAACAGTCTAATTTTCGTGCCTTTCGAAACTTCAAGGCAAGTGCGGCATCAACTTCCTCTAATGCAAACAAGAGGGAACTTTTGCTCAGTCCAAGACGGTCTGGAGACCAAACCAGACCTGGGACAAAGGTAAGCAGGCCAAAAAGCCTGCTGCTGCCTCTAAGACAGCATGAAGGAATGGCCCCCTATCCGGTAACGGATCTAGTAGGGGGCAGACTTTCGCTCTTCGCCCAGGCGTGGGCAAGAGATGTCCAGGATCCCTGGGTGTTGGAAATTATATCCCAGGGATATCTTCTGGACTTCAAAGCTTCCCCCCCAAAAGGGAGATTTCACCTTTCCCAATTATCTGCAAACCAGATAAAGAGAGAGGCATTCTTACACTGTGTACGAGACCTCCTAGTTATGGGAGTGATCCATCCAGTTCCAAAGGAGGAACAGGGACAGGGTTTTTACTCAAATCTGTTTGTGGTTCCCAAAAAAGAGGGAAACTTAAGACCAATTTTGGACCTAAAGATCTTAAACAAATTCCTCAGAGTTCCATCATTCAAGATGGAAACTATTCGTACCATCCTACCTATGATCCAGGAGGGTCAATATATGACTAGAGTGGATTTAAAGGATGCTTATCTTCACATTCCGATAACAAAGATCATCATCGGTTTCTCAGGTTTGCCTTTCTAGACAGGCATTACCAGTTTGTAGCTCTTCCCTTTGGATTAGCTACAGCCCCAAGAATCTTCACGAAGGTTCTAGGGTCCCTTCTGGCGGTCCTAAGGCCGCGGGGCATAGCAGTGGCCCCTTATTTAGACGACATCCTGATACAGGCGTCAAACTTCCAAATTGCCAAGTCTCATATGGACGTAGTACTGGCATTTCTGAGATCGCATGGGTGGAAAGTGAACAAGGAAAAGAGTTCTCTATCCCCACTCACAAGAGTTTCCTTCCTAGGGACTCTGATTCTGCAGAAATGAAAATTTACCTGACGGAGTCCAGGTTATCAAAGCTTCTAAATTCCTGCCGTGTTCTTCATTCCATTCAGCGCCCTTCGGTGGCTCAGTGCATGGAAGTAATCGGCTTAATGGTAGCGGCAATGGACATAGTGCCGTTTGCACGCCTACATCTCAGACCGCTGCAACTATGCATGCTCAGTCAGTGGAACGGGGATTACACAGATTCGTCCCCTCTACTAAATCTGAATCAAGAGACCAGGGATTCTCTTCTCTGGTGGCTATCTCGGGTCCATCTGTCCAAAGGTATGACCTTTCGCAGGCCAGATTGGACAATTGTAACAACAGATGCCAGCCTTCTAGGTTGGGGTGCAGTCCGGAACTCCCTGAAGGCTCAGGGATCGTGGACTCAGGAGGAGACACTCCTTCCAATAAATATTCTGGAAGAGCGATATTCAATGCTCTTCAGGCTTGGCCTCAGTTAGCAACTCTGAGGTACATCAGATTTCAGTTGGACAACATCACGACTGTGGCTTACATCAACCATCAAGGGGGAACAAGAAGTTCCCTAGCGATGTTAGAAGTCTCAAAGATAATTCGCTGGGCAGAGACTCACTCTTGCCACCTATCAGCTATCCATATCCCAGGTGTAGAGAACTGGGAGGCAGATTTTTTAAGTCGTCACACTTTTCATCCGGGAGAGTGGGAACTCCATCCAGAGGTGTTTGCACAATTGATTCATCGTTGGGGCAAACCAGAACTGGATCTCATGGCGTCTCGCTAGAACGCCAAGCTTCCTTGTTACGGATCCAGGTCCAGGGATCCCAAGGCGACGCTGATAGATGCTCTAGCAGTGCCCTGGTCTTTCAACCTGGCTTATGTGTTTCCACCGTTTCCTCTGCTCCCTCGACTGATTGCCAAGGTCAAGCAGGAGAGAGCATCAGTGATTTTGATAGCACCTGCGTGGCCACGCAGGACCTGGTATGCAGATCTGGTGGACATGTCATCCTTTCCACCATGGACTCTGCCTCTGAGACAGGACCTTCTACTTTAGGGTCCTTTCAACCATCCAAATCTAATTTCTCTGAGACTGACTGCCTGGAGATTGAACGCTTGATTTTTTCAAAGCGTGGCTTCTCAGAGTCAGTCATTGATACCTTAATACAGGCACGAAAGCCTGTCACCAGGAAAATTTACCATAAAATATGGCGTACATATCTTTATTGGTGTGAATCCAAGGGTTAGGATTCCCAGGATATTATCTTTTCTCCAAGATGGTTTGGAAAAAGGATTGTCAGCTAGTTCCTTAAAAGGACAGATTTCTGCTCTGTCTATTCTTTTGCACAAGCGTCTGGCAGATGTTCCAGATGTTCAAGCATTTTGTCAGGCTTTGGTTAGAATCAAGCCTGTGTTTAAACCTGTTGCTCCCCCATGGAGCTTAAATTTGGTTCTTAAGGTTCTTCAAGGAGTTCCGTTTGAACCTCTTCATTCCATAGATATCAAACTTTTATCTTGGAAAGTTCTGTTTTTGGTAGCTATTTCCTCGGCTCGTAGAGTCTCCGAGTTATCTGCTTTACAATGTGATTCTCCTTATCTGATCTTCCATACGGATAAGGTAGTCCTGTGTACCAAACCTGGGTTTTTACCTAAGGTGGTATCTAACAAGAATATCAATCAAGAGATTGTTGTTCCATCCTTGTGTCCTAATCCTTCTTCAAAGAAGGAACGTCTATTACACAATCTGGACGTGGTTCGTGCTTTAAAGTTTTACTTACAAGCTACTAAAGATTTTTGTCAAACATCTGCTTTGTTTTTTGTCTACTCTGGACAGAGGAGAGGTCAAAAGGCTTCGGCAACCTCTCTTTCTTCTTGGCTAAGAAGCATAATCTGCTTAGCCTATGAGACTGCTGGCCAGCAGCCTCCTGAAAGGATTACAGCTCATTCTACTAGAGCTGTGGCTTCCACTTGGGCTTTTAAAAATGAGGCTTCTGTTGAACAGATTTGCAAGGCGGCGACTTGGTCTTCGCTTCATACTTTTTCAAAATTCTACAAATTTGATACTTTTGCTTCTTCGGAGGCTATTTTTGGGAGAAAGGTTTTACAGGCAGTGGTACCTTCCGTTTAAGTACCTGCCTTGTCCCTCCCTTCATCCGTGTACTTTAGCTTTGGTATTGGTATCCCACAAGTAATGGATGATCCGTGGACTGGATACACCTTACAAGAGAAAACACAATTTATGCTTACCTGATAAATTTATTTCTCTTGTGGTGTATCCAGTCCACGGCCCGCCCTGTCATTTTAAGGCAGGTAATTTTTTCATTTAAACTAGTCACCACTGCACCCTATGGTTTCTCCTTTCTCTGCGTGTTTTCGGTCGAATGACTGGATATGGCAGTTAGGGGAGGAGCTATATAACAGCTCTGCTGTGGGTGTCCTCTTGCAACTTCCTGTTGGGAATGAGAATATCCCACAAGTAATGGATGATCCGTGGACTGGATACACCACAAGAGAAATAAATGTATCAGGTAAGCATAAATTGTGTTTTTTGACTGAGAAACATCAGTCATCTAGTGTAATCTAATTGCAGTTGCCTGCCTGCCAGCGTGTGTGCCAGGCCCACTTGCCAACTAGTGCCACCAATTATATTTGTTATAACAGTATTGTAAATATTTAAAATAAAAACTTTTTTGACTGAGAAACATCAGTCATCTAGTGTAATCTAATTGCAGTTGCCTTCCTCCCAGCGTGTGTGCCAGGCCCACTTGCCAACTAGTGCCACCAATCATATTTGTTATAACAGTAGTGTAAATATTTAAAAAAAATATTTTTTGACTGTGAAACATCAGTCTGCTACTGTAACTAATTGAAGTTGCCTTCAATGTATCTATCTATCAAATCTATCTATCTCATGGTTGTGCAAATGGACTGTTTGCGGTTGTTAGCGGTGCGTTACACGGGGAGTTTGGTCTGTCACTGTGAAGCGGGCTTAACCCTTACACTACCTGATCGATACAACATCATACCTGATGTTTTAAAGCACGTTATTCCAAACAATTTAGGAATGTTAGGTGATTTAGGCCCTTTATGGGTAAAAACCAGACTCTGCATCAACTATGTAATTTTCCGTGGGAGTTTTACCATGGATCCCCCTCCGGCATGCAACAGTCCAGGTGTTAGTCCCCTTGAAACAACTTTTCCATCACTATTGTGGCCAGAAAGAGTTGTTTTAAAGTTCGCCTGCCTATTTAAAGTTCGCCTGCCTATTGAAGTCAATGGTGGTTCGCCCGGTTCGCCAGTTCGCAAACATTTGCGGAAGTTCGAGTCCGCCATTCGCGAACCTAAATTTTTAGGTTCGCGACATCACTAGTCTTGAAGATGGAGCCGCTCCGTGCCAGATGGATGAAGATAGAAGATGCCGCCTGGATGAAGACTTCTGCCCGTCTGGAGGACCTCTTCTTCCCGACTTGGATGAAGACTTCTGCCCGTCTGGAGGACCACTTCGCCCGGCTTCGTAGAGGACTTCGGCCCGGTTGGGTGAAGACTTCTCAAGGTAGGGTGATCTTCAAGGGGTTAGTGTTAAGTTTTATTAAGGGGTATTGGGTGGGTTTTAGAGTAGGGTTGGGTGTGTGGGTGGTGGGTTTTAATGTTTGGGGGTATTGTCCTTTTTTTTACAAGGTAAAAGAGCTGATTACTTTGGGGCAATGCCCTTCAAAAAACCCTTTTAAGGGCTATTTGTAATCTAGTATAGGGTAGGGCTTTTTTATTTTGGGGGGCTTTTTAATTTTATTAGGGGGATTAGATTAGGTATAATTAGTTTAAAAAACTTGTAATTATTTTATTATTTTCTGCAATTTAGTGTTTGTTTGTTTTTTGTACTTTTTAGTTTATTTTATTCAATTGTATTTAATTGTAGTTAATGTAGGGAATTAATTTAATTATAGTGTAGTGTTAGGTGTAATTGTAACTTAGGTTAGGTTTTATTTTACAGGTATATTTGTATTTATTTTAGCTAGGAAGTTATTAAATAGTTAATAACTATTTAATAACTATTCTACCTAGTTAAAATAAATACAAAGTTGCCTGTAAAATAAAAATAAACCATAAGCTAGATACAATGTAACTATTAGTTATATTGTAGCTAGCTTAGGGTTTTTTTATAGGTAAGTATTTAGTTTTAAATAGGAATAATTTAGTTAATTATAGTAATTTTATTTATATTTATTTAAATTAGATTTAAGTTAGGGGGGGTGTTAGGGTTAGGGTTAGATTTAGGTTTAGGGGTTAATAACTTTATTATAGTGGCAGCGGCGTTGGGGGCGGCAGATTAGGGGTTAATAAGTATAGTTAGGTTGCAGCGACATTGGGGAAGGCAGATTAGGGGTTAACAAATATAATGTAGGTGGCGGCGATGTTGGAGGCAGCAGATTAGCGGTTCATAACTATAATGTAGGTGCCGGCGGTGTCCGGAGCGGCAGATTAGGGGTTAATAATATAATGTAGGTGTCAGCGATAGCGGGGACGGCAGATTAGGGGTTAATAAGTGTAAGATTAGTGGTGTTTGGACTTGGGGTTCATGTTAGGGTGTTAGGTGTAAATGTAAATTTTCTTTCCCCATAGGAATCAATGGGGCTGAGTTAGGAGCTGAACGCTGCTTTTTTGCAGGTGTTAGTTTTTTTTTCAGCCAGCTCTGCCCCATTGATTCCTATGGGGAAATCGTGAACGAGCACGTTTAGCCAGCTCACCGCTACCGTAAGCAGCGCTGGTATTACAGTGAGATGTGGAGCTAAATTTTGCTTTCCGCTCACTTTTCTGCAGCTAACTCTGGGTTTGTAAAAACCCGTAATATCAGCACTGTCCGTAGGTGAGCGGTGAGCAGAAACTGCTCGTTAGCACCGCACACCATTACAGACAAAAACTCGTAATCTAGCCGATTTAGAGCATATTCCCCTATGTGCAAAACATTGGAATGTAAAATATTTACAGTACATACACAGTATAACCCTATATTTAATGTAAATATTGCAGAAATATGACATGTTTAAATGTTCACATGTTTTCATCTACTTGACTGCAAAGGGCTCGAATGCACTTACTGTATGTATATATGTATATATATATATATATATATATATATATATATATATATATTTATTTATTTATTTATATGTTTATATGTGTACTAGTTGATAAGCCTGACCAGAGTGTAGTCTATGAGGCTTACTTATCAAGCCGTCAACTGTGCTGCATTCGACGACACCAATACGCTCGCCTAACATCGTCTAACATCGCGGCTGCGGACCTTAATACGCTCTCCATATTTATAAAAAAACCTGGCAAAAAGCCATGCACCAAGTACGGCGCGATGAGCAGCGGACTGTTGTTAACTAACAGTCATCGATCTCTCTGCTATTCATCTTTTTCCCAGCTTTATTTATACCCTGTCACTAAAACACCGCCACTATACTAAAATGTTTAACCCCTATCCCGCCACTCCCGGAGCCCACCGCAACTCTAATAAAGTTATTAACCCCTATCCCGCTGCTCCCGGAGCCCACCGCAACTCTTCTAAAGTTATAAGAGATTATACAATAACCTCTATCGAGCATTTTAAATTCTATGCCAAGTAGCTTTGGGGAATTAATCCACTTGAATAAACAAATGAAAAAAAAGAAACAAAAACTTCTCTTCAATTCATGATCTCTGAGAGCATTAGCAAATTCTATAGGCAATAAAGTATTTGTAAAATATGTAGTTAAATAAGCATTATAAACTTAAACAACCATTGCTATGGCAAGCCTATCCATTAAAAAAACAAGAATACCACTCTGTGAGTCTTTATAATTCCCTCTAACATGTAATGCTCCATTAACCAGCCAATAAATATAAACATTAAGGGAAATTTGCCTAAAATGCAACCTTCTCTAGTGAGAATAGCATATATATACTGTTGTCCTGGGCTCAAAGTGGGATACGTTCTATCTTCCCAGTTTATGCAATGTTATTCGATTCGACCAACAAAATGACAACACAACACATTGGTAGTAAATTGACTAATTTATTAGCAGAGGAAGTTACAGAGACGGTTGTCGAGGACAGCGTGCAGAGAGTTAGGAGAGCCACGTTATCCTCTGATAAACGAGAGTCACATTTGCAAAATTCCAAACGCTTATGTTCCCCCTAAGAGATACTTCAAGTGGCAAGTTCCTGCTACTTGCCCAAAATCCTCTTCTAGCAAAGCAGATATCATACATATGCTGTGGAGTTGCCCACATATAACTAAATATTGGAGTATGACACAATATTGGTTAAATATTAATAATAAGATTCCAACAAACCTCACACAATTTAAAGTCTTGTTCCTATAGTTTGCCAAACATCTTAAGAAGCTCACCTATAACATACTGTTGGATAGAAAATTGATCTTTCAGAAATAGTTAGATAGATCACCTCCTACCATAGTGAAACTAAAAAATGCAATACTGCTTTAATTCTTTAAGGAACAAACAGATGTTATGGGAGACATACAAACTAGAGTAGCTACATTTATGAAAAAACGGGAACCATATATACTCACACTACCGATAGACATGCAAACACAAAAAAAGGTATTCTGAATATATACTTAACACACAATTGAGGGGGAAATGGCTTTTAGATTTTTGAAAAGAAGGTAGTAAACCTAGAATAATGTGGTCGAGAGATCTGAGGAAAAATGACCTCAACAGACTGACACCCTGCGGACAGAAATAATGGATAATCATATTGAAAATGTTTACATTATTTGTTTAAATTGTATGTAATTCAGGGGAAAAGGACTATAAAAATAATTGAAATGGTTTTGCTGTTTACTAAGAATAGGTTTTATAAAAAATAGAATGTTATCTGTAACAGGAAAGCTTTAATGCATGGAAAATCAATATGACTCTATAGACATCAAGAGAAAATGTAAAGAATGTGAAGTACTATTATGGAAGAAAAAGACCGCGCATGAAGGATTCTTGGTATACTCTCACTTTGCCATGTAAACAATTCCTCTATGTTTGCTTGTACATTCTCTTTTCCTGAGATGATAATAAATAAAATATAAAAACAAAAACAAAAAAAACCCTCAGTATCATTATGAAGTGCAGAATGCTCATTATCAGTGTCTGTATACTCAAATTCATTATACAGAGAAACATGTATATTATTATTATTGCTAATTACTAAGTTGCCTTCGGGGGACCCAAAAACATTTTTGCACCAGGGCCCTCTGTTGAGTACGTTCACTATTGGATGTCAGCAGCCCTTTACCGCCACCTCTACCATCTCAGGAGACCAAGCCCTAGTCTTAAGAGACCTGTGAAGAAAAAGTCCATAAAGAGGCTGAGGGAAAGAAAGTAAAACATAACTTTTAATGTATAAAGTTAAAAACAAAAGGTGATACAAAATTATTTTTCTGCAGGTACACATGCTCAAACCATTTTTTAACTTTATACATTTATATTTTATTTTTTCCCTTTTGGCTTCTTTATAGACATAGTGTTCATGCTATTAGCTGATGGAGTCTTTAAGCGACTCCGGTCCTCAATTGATGACATTATATCCCTCTAAAATGTACTGTGAATATAGAGATGCAGCTTTTTCTCATAAAACAATTTGTGTTGCATACTACTTGACTGATGTACTGGATTGGTATTACAGAGACAAGGTAAACTTTAATACTTGTTTCATGCATATGGGGGCCAATTTATCAATGTCTGGTGCTGTAGTGAATCATGTCTGCCAGACATCGCTGAATGCCGACAGCATACGCTGTCGGCATCTAACATTGTACAAGCAGTTCTGGTGAACTGCTTGTGCAATGCTGCCCCCTGCAGATTCTCGTCCGCTAGCAAGGGGTGTCAATCAACCCGATCGTATGCGATCAGGCGGATTGATGTCCGCAGCCTCAGAGGCAGCGGACAAGTTAAGGAGCAGTGGTCTTAAGACCACTGCTTCTTAACTCCTGTTTCCAGTGAGCCTAAAGGCTCGCACGGTAACAGGGGTATTTGGCCCCATAGGGTGGTATTTAACGCTCCCGCTCAAGTGTTTAGTCTGTTAGAAGTAAACTTTTTGCGTGCGTCGGGTAGCACTCGTATTACAAGTTTTTGCACGAGCACTAACCCAACAAGCATAAAAATCCAAAGTTAGAATATTGTGTGCGCATTCACAAATTCCCACCATAGAAGTCAATGGAGCAGAAAAAATGGGGGGGGAACATAACACCCTACTTGCGAGCAAACCCAATCGCACGTTCTCAAGTGCGCTAATCAGACATGAAAATATTAATATTTCACATTCCAATGTTCTTCACATAGAAGAATATGTTATAAGCGCTGTGGAACCTGTTGGCGCTCTACAAATAATTGCTAATAATAATAATAATAATATATGTATTCATAAACACATAGTTCTACATATATCAGATGGTATTTTGGTACAAAAATTGATACCTATATATATAGATGATTATATATAGGTATAAATATATACAGATATATATAGGAATATCTATTTATATGTGCAAAACATTGGAATGTAAAATATTTACAGTACATACACAGTATAACACTATATTTAATGTAAATATTGCAAAAATATGACATGTTTAAATGTTCATGTTTTCATCTACTTGACTGCAAAGGGCTCTAATGCACCTATTGTATATATATATGTCTATATATGTATTTATTTATTTATATGTTTATATGTGTACTAGTTGATAAGCCTGACCAGAGGGCAGTCTATGTGTTAAAAATGTAACCCCCCCCCCCCCCAAAGCTACAAAAAATTAAAAAGTAAAAATACAGAAAGAAAATAAACAAAACTATCCAAAATAATAAAATTAAACCTAAACTAATACCCCTATAAAAATAAAAAATCCCCCCCCCAAAATAAAAACACCCCCTAATTTAATACTAAACTACCAATAGTCTTAAAAGGGCTTTTTGTAGGGCATTGCACTAAAGAAATCAGCTCTTTTACATTCAAAATAAACAAAGCCCCCCTAACAGTAAAATCCCCCACCCACCAAACCCCCCAAAATAAAGAAAAACTAACACTAATAAACCGAAACTACCCATCCCATTGCCCCTAAAGGGGCATTTGTATGGGCAGTACCCTTTAAAGGGCATTCAGCTCTTTTTCACTGCCCTTAAAAGGTCATTCAGCTCTTTAGCAAATTGCCCAATAAACCCTAATCTAAAAAAAAAAAATAATTAAAAAAAAACCCTAACACTAAAGCCCCAAATAGGTACTCACAGTTTCAGAAGTCCGGCTGAGAAGATCTTCTTCCAGGCGGGTCCATCATCTTCATCCACAGCGAAAGTGGCGTGGAGCGGTTTTCCAAGATGTGGCGATCCTTTGTGGTGGTCATCTGTGGCGGCGGCGGTGGCGGTCCTCGGCGGCATAGAGGCTCCTCTTCATCTGATGTCCATCGTATACTGAATATTGAATGCAAGGTACAGCAATCAATTTGGGGTACCTTGCATTCCTATTGGCTGAATTTTTCAAAACATCCAATAGGATTAGAGCTACTGAAATCCTATTGGCTGTTCAAATCAGCCAATAAGATTTCAGTAACTCTCATCCTATTGGCTGATTTTGAAAATTTCAGCCAATAGGAATGCAAGGTACCCCAGGTGCCTTGCGCTGCCAACATTCCTTTGAGGATGCGTGCGCAACTGGCGACACCGACGGATGCATTACTGTCAGGGATTTTAGCGTATTAGGTGCTGTCACTTTAAATCTTAAACCAGATCAGCCTATTTAAGGCTCCTCCTCTCTCTACTCCCTGCTTGGTAATTTGTTTCCAGTTGTTCAAGTGACTTCTGCCGAAGAAACCTAGCCCTATCCTTCTATCTAAGTTGGATTACCTACCTGAGCTTCTTAAACTCTGCTGAGTTCTGCTGTCCTCAGCTCCTGTGTGCCAGCATCCCTTCAACAGCTAACTGCAGCTTTACCGGAACCAAAGTTTCAGGCATAGTTCCCTTCATTCCGCTACTCCGGGTGTGTGTGACGTCACACCCGGCTTCTCAGCACTCTCACAGCGCGTGTACCGCGCTCTCTCTCTACCTTGGGTAACAAACTCACCGGTAACTTCTGACACGCTCTCCCTGCAATACCTCTAAGGATTGGTCTGTATGCTTTACTTATCTTTGCCGGATAACTGCATTTCATTGTTACTCTTGCTATCAGAAAACCGCTACCTTAAGTGACTGTTTGCCTTACTTACTTGAAAATTTACTTCGTCTGCCATACTCATTGCTTATAATTCTATGGAATGTCATCTCATTTATTGACTGCATATCCCAGCATTACCATTATAATCATTGCAACCTGTCTTAAATATCTCAGCTGCTGCCTATACCTACAGTAATTCATGCTATAACAGCTTCAGGTCAAGTTTCTGTTACTCTGCCTCAACTAACACATTATGGGGCTTGTGCTTTAGTACATTTACATTGTCCTTTTCCACACTCATTGCTATCCTCTACTTATTTAGTGTGCCATACAAATTGCACTTGTAGTTGTAACCTCTGCCTTCAACTCTATATTTAGGCTGGTTGTGTATGTGAGTGTGTGTGAATTCTGTAAATATTTTATCTGCCTGCTGTGCTTGTATGTTCCTTAGTTCTATATATAATCTACTTTGGAGCAATATCTATCATATTTATCTGTTGATACCTTTCTATCATATTTATCAGTTTGATACCTATCTATCATAATTATCTGGTTGCGTGACAGCTCCGTTTCACTCTGTACCCTACAGTAGTGACCCTCAGTTCAATGAGCATAACTGGATACCTATAAGTTAGATCTGTGTGAATCCAAGGTTTGGTGTGAGGCTGAGTGGTCCTACATTAGAGGATACTAGGTACCAGAACTTTTGCATCACCTGTTCTGACATACAATACATATCATTACAATTACAAACGCGATTATAGTATATATATATATGTTTGTAAATGCATAAATACATATGTGCACACATATACAGTAGAGACATATATATATATATATATATATATATATATATATATATACATCTTTAGACATGTATATGTATTTATCTCAATGTTAAAGCCTTTGCATGCCTTTTTTTTTCTAACACCTGAGACCTCATATTTTGAGCCCTTATAATATTTGATTGCAATATTTTTTTTGCATTTTTATCACAATAGCTACAAATAACTTAATACACCAGAGAAATTTAACTACAATAACCAGTTATATGAGATTTTGCAATAGAAAAAAAACTGATTTATAAATATAAAGTACAAATTCTTTTCTAGCAAGTAAAATTATTTAGCATTAATGTGACTAGTTAAAACTACACAGGACTATGGATATAAATTTAAAATACCAATTGTGCTCTTTAAATTACCAGCTGCAATCTAACTGTAGCAACAAAATACCTTTGATTTAAATATTATATAGAGAGCAGCCATACGTTACCACATAACCAAATGGGTGTTCAGCTTCCAGATAGATCCGGTTCACCTCATATGAAGAAAGGTATTGCAATATGGATAAGGAAGTTAGCCCAAATTTTGCTTATAGAGACTGTGTTTCCAACAGGCCAGCGAGGTTATCAGTCAAAATTTTAGCAAGCAAAGACCACTTCTATCCCCTTGCATGAGGTTATATCACGTGATACACCCCACCTCTTTTTATTCTAATCATTAGTGAACTTTTTGGATACGCACCACGGTGCTGTTTCTGTTAGGCCCTAATGGAGCTGAGGATTGATTGGCCCTCGGATCTGAACATCTCATAGGCTATTTGGGAAATGCTTCCCTGAGCAGTCAATTACCTTTTGGTTGCAATACCATCTTTGAACTATAGGTGACAGCAGACAACTGGAAATGCAGTCTCATTATCAACACTGCTAATAGTTTAATATTTAACCTTAAAATGTTTATCAGATATCACTACAATATCCGGTATTAATAAATTATGTGTTCAATACACATGGGACTATATAGTGCTATTTTATTTTAATACTAAACATGATATTATTTCTCATATTATTTTAGAAGATGCCTTTAAAGTTACATTTGATTATTATCTCATATTAATACAAATACAGCACATTCCACATGTTACGGTACCAAAAGTGTACCAAGGGTTAGTACCAGGGAACAATGTCCTGCATAGGGAATCAGCAATTCACAACCCAGCCAGTTTCAGGTTTAAAACAGAATGTCATTTATTAAAGGCTAGATGCCTAGTATTTATACAGGTTTGACCCCAGATGGGGGGGTTGAAAGACTCTTGTACATTTAGATAAAAAGGGGAAGACGCCCTTTTATGAAACAGTAGAATTACATTACTTAAATACTTTACTTAGGCAGATAACAACTTAAACACATTTGGCTTGTCTTATCACCTAGCGTCTGCTCTCTGAGGGTGATTAAACAATGGCCTGTTTATTACTTAAATGTAATTATAGCACACAATAGCTGAGGCCAGAAAACCTGTCTTTAGAAATTAGATTCTTAGCTAAACACAATTAACTCCTTCAGTCCTGACAGAAGGGTCTGTCACATATCTCCCCCCTTGTGGAACACTCCGGCAGACCCGGCTTGACCCTTTGGCGGGTCAACCTGGGGATGACCGGACTAGGAGGTGGTAGGCATGTCAGTTTGCCAGGACAATCCATCTGTATTCCCGTTATGAGAGAGAATTCCTGTCCATACAAAGAAGGGTTCAACTTCCTCAGTGCCCAGACTAGGGCTAAACAGTCCTTCAAAATCCCATCAGCTTCTTTACGAGTTTTCTGTACCTGCTCTTTATAGGTATCCACAATCCCTTCATACTGACATAGGGTGCCCTTGAGTTGCTGCACCTCACTATGAGCCAGCGTCAGCTTCTCCTCAAGTGTCGCTAAGTTTGTCTTTAAGGTTTCATGTCCCACTCTCAAGCTGGTGTTTTCTGCAGTCTGTCGGTGCAGCTTGTCTAGCAGAGATTCACATTCTAAACGTGCTTTTTCCTCTGCGCTCCTCTTCTCCTTCATCAGCGCATTGTAACGGGACTTCCACGTATCAATAGCGGATAGAGATTTACTGAGCTCAGCATCCTGGGGCTTAGCAGCAGGTGGGTCAGTCTCTGCTGCATGGATCTGGGCATGGGTAGTCACAGAGTTAACATCAGCGGGACCCATAGGAGCGTAGGCAGAAACAAGGGGGGCCAAGTCATTTCCAAGAAGAACATCAGCAGGTAAGTCCTTCTTGACCCCCACATTCACAGGTCTAGCGCCCACTCCCCAATCCAAATGTACCCTGGCAACAGGTAGGCTGAACACATCGCCCCCTGCTACCCTCACAGCCACAGTGTCTCCAGTGTACTGTTTCTCAGACACCAAGTTCTTTTGAAGCAAGGTCATGGTAGCACCAGTATCCCGTAGACCACTGACCTTCTTCCCATTCACTTTAACCAGTTGCCGGTTATTCCGGTGGGCAGCTTGCACAAGGTCCGCCTCATGTAGGGTGCTCCAGCATTCTTGCGCCTCTACGTAGCGGGCCGCAGGCTGAGGATTACGTGGGATTCCGCCGGCGGGTCTTCTCCAGGACTGCGCTTGGTTCGCTGCGTTTAGGGGACACTCTGGTCTTTTGTGCCCTAGTTGCTTACATCTAAAGCACCGAATAGGTTGTGAGTAGCACCGCAAATTGAACAGGGCTCTCTGAGGGTAGTTCGTGGCCGGAGGACGTGTGGTATAGCGGTGCGTCGGGGTTTGGTAACTGGCAGCTGCTGGGGTGACTGGGGGTCTGTACTCCACTCTAGCAGGGGGCTTAGTGGTAGCAGTGTCCAGTTTGCGGGCATCCGTATACTCATCTGCCAAGCGAGCCGCTTCCTGCAGGGTGGAGGGTTTACGGTCCCGAACCCACTCTCGAACTCCTGCGGGTAACTTGTCGAAGCAATGTTCCAACAGGAATAGCTGCAGCACCTCTTCCCCAGATATGGCTTGGCACCCCGCTATCCAGTGAGCTGCTGTGCGGTGCACCTTACATGCCCACTCAAGGTAGGAATCTCCAGCTAATTTAACAGTGTCTCTGAACCGCCTCCGGTATGCCTCCGGTGTAACCGCATACCTGGAGAGCAGAGCCTCTTTTACAGTATTATAATCCCTGACTTCCTCATCTGGAATGGCCCGAAAAGCCTCTCTGGCCCGGCCGGATAATTTTCCAGATAATATCGTGACCCAGTCCTCTGCGGGTACCTTGTGTAGTGCACATTGCCTCTCAAAATCCGCAAGGTACCCATCAATCTCTCCTTCTGTTTCCAGGAAGTTTTTAAAAGCTGCAAAATTTACTTTTCTCTTTTCCATCTTAGTCAGTATTGTAATAATCCCCCTCTTCCTGAGGTTACTGGCTTGTGTAGTTGCTCTTCTGGGCGATAAGGTTCATTCCGTCGCTGCCACCAAATGTTACGGTACCAAAAGTGTACCAAGGGTTAGTACCAGGGAACAATGTCCTGCATAGGGAATCAGCAATTCACAACCCAGCCAGTTTCAGGTTTAAAACAGAATGTCATTTATTAAAGGCTAGATGCCTAGTATTTATACAGGTTTGACCCCAGATGGGGGGGTTGAAAGACTCTTGTACATTTAGATAAAAAGGGGAAGACGCCCTTTTATGAAACAGTAGAATTACATTACTTAAATACTTTACTTAGGCAGATAACAACTTAAACACATTTGGCTTGTCTTATCACCTAGCGTCTGCTCTCTGAGGGTGATTAAACAATGGCCTGTTTATTACTTAAATGTAATTATAGCACACAATAGCTGAGGCCAGAAAACCTGTCTTTAGAAATTAGATTCTTAGCTAAACACAATTAACTCCTTCAGTCCTGACAGAAGGGTCTGTCACATATCTCCCCCCTTGTGGAACACTCCGGCAGACCCGGCTTGACCCTTTGGCGGGTCAACCTGGGGATGACCGGACTAGGAGGTGGTAGGCATGTCAGTTTGCCAGGACAATCCATCTGTATTCCCGTTATGAGAGAGAATTCCTGTCCATAGAAAGAAGGGTTCAACTTCCTCAGTGCCCAGACTAGGGCTAAACAGTCCTTCAAAATCCCATCAGCTTCTTTACGAGTTTTCTGTACCTTCTCTTTATAGGTATCCACAATCCCTTCATACTGACATAGGGTGCCCTTGAGTTGCTGCACCTCACTATGAGCCAGCGTCAGCTTCTCCTCAAGTGTCGCTAAGTTTGTCTTTAAGGTTTCATGTCCCACTCTCAAGCTGGTGTTTTCTGCAGTCTGTCGGTGCAGCTTGTCTAGCAGAGATTCACATTCTAAACGTGCTTTTTCCTCTGCGCTCCTCTTCTCCTTCATCAGCGCATTGTAACGGGACTTCCACGTATCAATAGCGGATAGAGATTTACTGAGCTCAGCATCCTGGGGCTTAGCAGCAGGTGGGTCAGTCTCTGCTGCATGGATCTGGGCATGGGTAGTCACAGAGTTAACATCAGCGGGACCCATAGGAGCGTAGGCAGAAACAAGGGGGGCCAAGTCATTTCCAAGAAGAACATCAGCAGGTAAGTCCTTCTTGACCCCCACATTCACAGGTCTAGCGCCCACTCCCCAATCCAAATGTACCCTGGCAACAGGTAGGCTGAACACATCGCCCCCTGCTACCCTCACAGCCACAGTGTCTCCAGTGTACTGTTTCTCAGACACCAAGTTCTTTTGAAGCAAGGTCATGGTAGCACCAGTATCCCGTAGACCACTGACCTTCTTCCCATTCACTTTAACCAGTTGCCGGTTATTCCGGTGGGCAGCTTGCACAAGGTCCGCCTCATGTAGGGTGCTCCAGCATGGGTCTGTCACACCACATTCAGTACATCTCTTGCTAAGTGCACAAAAACATATGACACAATTTACTGCACAAACTACACATGCACTTGTCAGATGCCTGAAAAATAAAAAGAATGTTATTAATTTTGAAATAAATTGGACATTTTAAATTGACTGTAAAACTACTTATTAAATTCAGCAAATACTTATCTAACATTCCACTGCTAGGCATTTTCTTTTAGATCCACAAATATACGTTTATATGAATTATTTGGACAGTCTGAGGCATATATTAAATGTTTGAAAACTGTATAGATAATTTGTCCAAACTTCAAATCCTTAAGACTTCTATGCTTTCAAGGAACACATTTCAAATTCACTAATTCACCTATATGAATTATTTGGACAGTCTGAGGCATATATTAAATGTTTTAAAACTGTATAGATAATTTGTCCAAACTTCAAATCCTTAAGACTTCTATGCTTTCAAGGAACACATTTCAAATTCACTAATGCAGTCATTCAATACAGCAGACATTTATCCAATATAGTATGTTTCAGATCAATACATATACACACGCACACACACACACATATATATATATATATATATATATATATATAAACATATACATATGTTGTTAATATAATCTTATATGAAGATTAAGTCACAGCATTCCCATATGTCTGTAGGTAACTTGAGTTCAGATTTGTTATGTGTATTAAAACTCAGCAGGTACCAATTTAACACCTAAGTGTAAACGGCCATTTTTCTCTGTAGACCGGTTCTTCTCTGCATCCATTCAAGCTTCAAAAGATCTAGCTCTAGACCTCTCGGCTGCTTATTCTCAGGGGATATTATCTGGTAACTTTTATTACATAGATTTTGATCTGAGCAAATGTGATTTAGCATATTGAGTGGGGAGGCGGTCTGATGTGTAATCAGCAAGGCATCTCATGTCTGACCTCAGATTTGCAATACACGGAATGTAATAAGCATGCTCAAATTTAATATTTGATAGATTGCATACTTATTTTATCTTATTATATATATATATATATATATATATATATGTATTATCTACTGACATTCACAGATACCCTGACATAATTCCCCCTTCCAATTTAAATATATATAGGACACATGTATTTGAATTGGCTTAAAGTCAGTGGTACTTGGTGAGTGTACTGACATTATTCATCATAGACAGTCCTCTATGAAGCGAGTCTGTTATTTTTGAGCCCTCATACTCACTAGCAAGGCATCTTTAAATTACAAAATTTCTTTAGTGCATTTGGGGATATGACACTTCATTCTCCCTCTATTGTAGCTGGGATCTGGGATGGCACGCTCGCATCTGGTTAATATGGACCCATTTATCCATAAAAGTATCATTTTTAGGTATCCTAATTTTATAGGCAACTGGAGATATTTTGTCAGTAATGATGAAAGGACCCTTTCATGATGGAAGAAATTTCTTCTCCTTAACCTGATCTCTTCCAAATTTGTAAAGATAAATGTTATCATTTATTTCATATTCCTTTTTGGATGTTTTGAGATCATAATAGGTTTTAGCAGCAGTTGTGGACTTTTCTATGTTCTGGAAAACACCTGGTTGATGAGCAATGCTGCGCATGTTTCAGCACTATTGTTAGGTGCACTGATGCACTCTACCCATTTAGTGAATAGGCAAGTCACTGTTAACATGTACCGGTGTCAGGAATCACCTTTGGCCCTTCCCCCTTCTCCTTTAAAAGGTTTCCCTCAGCTGCAAACAAGTGCTTAGTAATTTGTTTGTTAGCTAGTCTAGCGAAGAGCTGAGCCAGAGCAGGACCTACCTTTGTACTTTAATGTAATTGGATTACAACGGTTCTGACCTGTAAGGTACTACTAACCTACCTGGATTCTACACATCTCTTCATAGCAACCTTTGTATTGCTAAAAGAAACTAGGAGCTTTAATTTCATTCCCAAATCCTCGGACTCACTTTCCAAACAGACCTATTCCTGTTTAACCTCACAGTGACCAGGCTTAAGTTCACAGCAGCGCTGGTCTCACGAGCAGTGTCTAATAGCATCAGCCGTTCTCGGAAGTCTCACCAGAATCCTTTCCGTCTGTGTAGCCTGACAAGCACGTAAGCCATCACATGACCGCAGCCCTCAAAAGCTGATGAGCTGATCAGGTGTTTGCTGTACAGCCGGGCTTGCTACAGTGAATCTGTTTGCATCGGAGCTCAGACGCAGCTCAGAGAGACTTCTTGCTGCCATCTGGAAACACACAGCATCTGACTCAGTGCGGTTCTCATTCCGCCATCCAATCAGTACCTGTGCTGTTTGCACATAATAGTAAATGTATTGCACTCACTCAAACCATCTGTTATCCGCAGCAGTAAGCCTTGCCCAATGATTCTTAAAGGGACATACACCTGCATGAATTAACATGAAGATCTAATTTATCCTGCCTATACCAGTGGAGCTGCATTTAGTCAGTTTGTTAAGAATTTTCTCCTCAGATCAACCGTCAGTAGTATTGCTGACTTGTTGATAACTTTCATTCCTCCAATCAATTCACTTGCTACCTGTCTCTGTATTCCTCATTCCTCTAGGAATACAGTGGTATCAGTGATACAAACTATAGCACAAGATCTACAGCTGTGATCCATTCCAGCCAAGTCATTACAACCGGTTACCTCTTGATGACCTAGTTACTGGACCAAAAAATCAATTTGGATATCTGACCATGGCATTACCATCCCCCTTTTCTGAAATGGCGCTCTATGTGTTGGCACAGTAGGTTGGAATTGTTGACAGATTAAACAACCTTTACAGTAGGTTTGAACATCCTTCAACATGTGCGGCCAAAAGGCATAGTCACGTAATATTTAATACGTTAATTTGGTGCCACAATGACCAGATGTGGGGGGTATCATGGGCATGTTGAAGCATGAGATTTCTGAACTTTGTAGGTACCACCCGTTGCTGGATGCCAGTTTTGGAAGTTCATATTAACAAACCATCCTGTAACTTGAATTGTGCTTTAGATTTTATTAGGATTCTAAGATCTTCCTTATCAATACCGTCCTCTTTTGAGATGGGATGGTTTTCAGGATCTTCTATGTGTTTATAGAAGATACCTATAATGGGTCTTCTTTTTGACTAGTGATCAGGTCCTTACTAGGAGAATCCTGACTCCATTGTACCAGGTTAGGCTCACTTTGTTGTTTAGCCTGGTTTCTGGTAATGACTTCTACCTGAATTGCACCCATTAAGTTGTCGATATTAAGGAGTTCTCCAGTTATGGCTCCTTGTTTGACTAATGAATCCGCAAGATCATTGCCTTCCTTATCAGGACCTATAATCTTGGAATGACCCTTAGTCTTTTTCCAGTGTATGGTTAACCCATTGGATACCACAAGATTATCAATCTCGCAGAGCAACTTGCCATGTTTGACTGGTTTGTTGTTAGTTTTCTGCATGGAATTTCTTTTCCAAGTTGGCAGGTATTCAACAAAACTGTCACACACGTAATTTGAGTCAGTAATGATCACAAATTCATGCATATCTTGTTCAATAGCCATTTCAATGGTTTTTATAACTTGAGTCCAATGTTTAAACCTATAGAAATATTTGGGAAACGATTTGCCCAAGTTATACCAATGCTAGTGACTAATCGGCGCTCATTTTCAATAGTGGCATGGTAAGAACAACCATCAACATATACCCAAGGTAATGTTAGACAATGGTTCTCATTGTATATTTTATATGGGGAAATCAATTGTTTTTCCAGGAAATCATCTTCTAACAACTCTTCCCCATGATCCTTAGCAGTACAGTCATGGAGCTCAGCAAGCCGCTGTGCGACTGGGTTATTTTTATTTTTTATTTTTGCTTGTAGCGAATTTCTAAAGGCCAGCCTTGTAAGGAAAGAGTCCAAGCTTTATGCGGCTATTAGACAGGTTCTATCTCTTATTCTCTCACTTTGCAGATATAGCAAAGGCTGGTGGGCCATTTCTACAATAATTTTCTCACCCTGTATATAGCTGTGGAAATTTTGTAGAGCCCATACAGTAGATAAGAGGGCTTTTTCGCAATCACTAAATTTTATTTCTACTGGGGATAAAGTTTTGATCGCATAAACAATGACTTTGCTTAAATGATCATGCTTTTGGTATAAAACAGCACTCCTGCTTATATCTATGTAACCTGTCTCTAAGTAGAAAGGTTTACCCCCTTCAGGGTATGCTAAGCAAGGTGCTTGAGTGAGTTTTCTCTTCAGCTCTCTGATGGCTGTCTCTTAAGCCTCACTCCAGTGCCATTTCACGTCCTTCTTTAGAAGAAGTAGCAGTGGTTTAGTTAATTCTGCAAAATTATCAATACATTTGCGAGAATAATTTGTCATACCCAGGAATGATCTTAATTCCTTTAAGTTAGTTGGGTTCTTAGAATTTATTATAGCTTCCACCTTTTTCTTCTGAGGATTTGTCATTAACTCTAACACCTTAAGAGACTGCAGCCTTAATTAGTTATTCCACCTTAAGAAGTTGTCAACACCTACTAGCTGTATAAAGCTCCAATTCGCCACTTCATCTTTGCTGGTTTATTGAAGAGTTTTCGTGTGGAACTTATTTCCCAGCCTATTCTATTGTTGCTACTTTGTAACTTATCTCTTTTTCTCCACAGTATAAAGTTACGCTACTTTGTTGCCATGGGTCATTACACTTCCGTGTTCTGACGTCACACCATCAATACCGGAGGTCTGTTCAAACTGCTCCCTACCGCTGTTTGCCTCTCCTTGGTCAGATAATTTAACAGTAAGCAGTTGTTAGCTTTCTCCTGCTTGTGAGTATTATTTCACCTATCTTTGCCTCTTTCCGCTGTGATCACACTTGCTCTCTAACATCCTTGTGTTTTCCTGCAATTACACCAGAGGCTTTACTCATATCACTGTTTTCTGCCTACTCCTGCTGATCCATCCAAGTAACTAATTTACCTTTATTGTTTTGTTCTCTGCCTAATTATTCTAATTGTCAAATATACTTCTCATATATTTTTGACTTAAGAACTAATCGGCTGAAAAGCTGAATATGGACACAGCCCTATACAGACACTTTTCGACCAAATATCAGGGAAATGTGAAAGACTTATCCTTTATGGGTATACAAAAAGTAACGAAAGGTTGGAGAGGCGGCAATTACACTAACAAGCTACGTATTGCCGAATCCAAATGGATTTTCAATCTGGATTGCCTCTACCCAAAGGGATTGAACAACAAAGAGGATCTTTCCCATCTATTTAACATCATTTGATGTTACCTGGAGCCTCCTGTGTAGCTGATAAATCCTCCAATACCTGCCAACCACTATGTACTCTCTCCTCATATTATGGTCCTCTATTTTCGTTCCTTAACATTTATTAGTTGGATAGAAACACCTAGTCTCATAATATTAACATATGAACATGGTATACAACAGACCTTGAGATAGCCGTCCAAAAGATGCAAACAGACATTAGAGTTTTATGTTATTTATGTAATACTCAGTTCAAAACATTGGCATTTATAAATAAGTATTATCTCAAATATAGATATTATTTATTGTCATTACATTACCTCTTCCCACCTTTAGATATATGGATGTTCAATAAACACAATCCTTATAGTGTAATCACAGAGTCCTTCCCACCTTTAGATATAGGGATGTTCAATAAACACAATCCTTATAGTGTAATCACATAGTTCTTGTTTATTGGCTAACTCTTCCCATAGCCATCACTTTATCTTTTTTCCTCCAAATCAGGAGCAAACTCAAGCTAACTCCTTGGTCAGTTCTTATATAATTGATTGTCTGCCTTGTGGCTATTATTTTCATTCTGGGTTTACATGACCTCGAGTAATCGGACCACTCTCCCTTGATGTGTATACAATTCTGCCTCCCCTTAGAATCTTCACCTAAAGGAAATTATCCCAATCTCAGACATGGGATAACTTTTTAACCTTTCAATTTTATTATATGTATTTATAAGATTAATATCCAAACATTCTCTATATATCAGGTTGCAACAAGCCTTAATCAACGACTCCCTCTAAGAGATATAGATCCCACCAGTTCCTTTTAATTTTACAACCAGTGATCTGGTGTTCGGAATCAATTCACATTTACACTGAGTTAACACAGAAGTCCTTACTTCACCAATTAACATAGATAATTTCTCAAGGGTGGCCAGTAGAGGACTGAGCCCCCCACATTTGGTCAGACGGATCGAGTTTGATTAGTCAGGTCTAGTTCCTCCAGGATTGAGTCATTATAAGTTTTTTCATCGTTTAGTATAGCCCACCACGATCAAACACTGATTGTTTATAAAATACTATTCTGGGATTTTCCCATATTAACTACGTATTAGGTCTATTCCTGTACATAAGATTTTGTGTGACTACATATTCTTAATACATCCTGAGACATTTCTAAATAAGACTTTTATAGGAGCTATCCGCATCCCATATTAGTGTTAAGATTTACTTAGCGGTGAGAGATTTTTTGCAGCCAAATATATTTAGGTAACACTAAGCATATATTTCCCCACAGCAATTTCTTTTATTTCCTAGAGCAAGATAGAATAGTCTACTAATACATTTGTCCAAATCCTGTTTCCTCGTAGCAATCTCTCTTTTCTTTTACAGCAAGTCCAAGTAGTTCACTATTACACTTATTTAGATTTGTTTTTTGATCATGACTAATGGAAATACTCATTCCCCAAAAATAGTCTGTGTAAAGGTGACGTCTCGGAATAGATATATTAACTAGTGAGATATCGGATCAGGTACATCACATACCAATCAAGAAAGTTCAATCTCACACACCTTTATTTCCACCAATCACTGAGCACTATTGTCAAATCTAAATAAGGATTCACACCCTCGTACATATCCTATTGTTAGTAAGCTTAGCGGTGACGTCACGACCAATGGGATAGTCTGAAAATCGGAACGGTTATAAATATGCTTATACCGTAATCTCCCCCATCTGATAGTAATTGAGCCTAACGATATCGATATATCCAACACTGATAGCTCAAAGTGATTCATTAAACCTATTGATTCAGTTTTTGAATCGGTTGTAATTTGTGGCAACTTTTCCCGACCGGAAGTGACGTCACTCAGATACGGAGGCTAAGTACCATCAATCAAATTACATTCAATATACGGTATACGCCTCATTTCAATATATGTAAATGTTACATTGTCAATTGTACATCAACTAAAGCATTATAGCGCTTTCTTATAGAAATAGAGTAATCTATATATAACGTAAAGTAATGAACCGGAAGTAGTAAGTACATTGCACATCCGGTCATTTGTCCGATACCGCTATATAAGGCCATCAGTAATTGCAAGAAACCAGTCTTGATAAAGGCCTAGGAAGGGCCGAAACGCGTAGTCCTACACTGGTAAGCCTTATTTCATTGAGTCCAGTATTTGTGAATCTGCTACACATTGGATCTATTTTTTCTTTCACAGGTATATCCCCATCTTGATTTTTTCCGTTCTGTGAGTGAACTTCTTGCATCAAGGAGACTAATGTCTCAGCATCTTCTGACACGTCTATACGTTTGAATGGAATTAATGGTGTTTTTTGTTGTTTTTTACACATCACATCAGCACTCAACTTAGACACTCAGTGATTGACATTTCACATATTTTCCCCTTTTTGTTTTTTGGACACATCTCAACATTTTGGATTTTTTATATATTTTTTATATATTTTTTATATATTTTTTATATTTTCGGCGACTCACTTTGCCATTTGTTTGACTTATCCATATATTTGCTTCACTTAGAATCTATTCACTTTTGGACACATACTTTTTGGATTAACTCAACCACTATAAATAAACAGTGCTTCTAATCATCATCTGTTTGACACCTTACCTGGACACTGCTCCGCGGACACCTTTTCCTTGTTTATCACATTTGTGATTTACTCAATGTGTATGATTGTATAAAGTCATCAGTTATTTTATTGTATTTTATTGTAATTTATTGCTTTTTATCTGTTACCTTCATTGGTTTAGTAATCAATGATCATGGATCCATGACATTGTTTTGAGAATTGTTTTAATGTTTTTATCTATAATAGTTGTTTAATAAATTAGTTTATTGCACTTTCAACTTTTTCATTTTTATAATTGACACCTTAGCCTCCGTACGTTGGCGCCTGGGTATACCCTTTTATATCGGCTATATTATTACATTTATGGTAGATTGTATTTCCTCACTAGTAAATATACTACCATATCTGACACAAATAGCAGCGTTAGTTATTTGGAAGTGATTCATACAAAGATTATCATTCATAATATATATTATTCGTAACAGGATTTAACCCTTCAGAAGAAACTTCATGTGCCAAGAAGTTTACACGAGTGCGGCACCATTGAGCTTTTTGTAGGGATAATTTGACACCTGTCCTATTCAGTTGGCTGAGGACACGTTTGAGTTCTGTGATGTAGTTTTCAAAGTCTATGATTTTGATTAAAACATCATCAATATAAGATAAGGTCCCCCTTTCCAGTGTATCAGACATAGCCTTATGCATGAATACAGCAAATTCATGTCCTGAATTTATGTATACAAATGGGAGTCTCTGGAATGCATATTGGACCTTTTGGCTGAGAACGCAAGCTTATACTGGTCCTCCTCATGTACCTTTATGGTCCAATATCCCTGTGCACAATCAATGGCAGTGAATATTTTAGATCCCTGCATCTGCGCTAGGCACTGGTCAATATATGACACAGGCCAGTTAGACATGTACACTTGTTTGTTTAGCTGTCTTAAGTAAGCACACAAACACCATTGTCCATTGGGCTTAAGGACACCTAGAATAGGATTGTTATAAGAGCTATGAACCTGTCTGATAATACCTCTTTCTTCCAAGTTCCTTATGATTTCTGCAAGAGAATCATATGAGGCTAAAGGAAGTCTGTATTGTTTAACAAAGACAGGTGGTGCATTGGGATCTGTTTGGATTCTTGCAATGTGCAGGTCTGTAGTCCCACAGTCATAAGAATCCCTAGCAAAAATATCCTTGTACTCCATCAGTAGTTCATCATCGCTGGAACAGCCATTAGCTAAGGAGATTTGCTCTTCGACTATTTGATGAAATCCTGGAAAGATTTCAGGCTGTCCTATCTCAAAGGCTTCTTCCAACCTAGAGGTGAGATCCCTTTGATTATAATTTACATTGCCCCCATGATTCTGGGTATTGGGGTATTCTTGCTCTTTGATCGGCTGATCAAATACTAGGGAGGCTTCTTCAATTTTACAGATGCCTTCCTCTGAGCTGAAGGGATAAATAGACTGAATTGTAAATAGTCCCTCTGGCATAGATGCAAAGGATTGTTCTATTAATTGTTCTTCAGTTAAGTATCCTTCAGGTATTAGCCCAATTACATTATTCTGGAATCCAAAAGTATAGTAACTGAATTCTAGACCATATCCTATGGTAGTTCCCTTGGACTAGGGGATATCCTGTGGGGTCATGTTATGCACAATAACATGTATTGGAATAGTTCCAATATTTGCAATAGGTGTATGGGTCATTGTTATACCCAGATTTTGCATTCTATGGGAGAGGCAAATTAGTATTTCAGAAGTTTTTAATTTCTGACCTCTATTTACCTGTAAGGAAAAGAGGAATTTATCAGCCCCAGCAGGAATTACAACATCGTTAGACACCTGCATATTCACAGCATATGGCATTTGCTGGTTTGATTTCAGGGCCGCATTTTCATCCTGAAATACTTCAGGGTCCCCCTTTAACCTGCTCCAGAGGCAAAGGTTAATCAAATCTATTTGTATGGCATATCTATGTAAGAGATCGTTGCCAATATATATTTGATTATGGGTATTATTTAAAACTAAAAACAGGTGTTTTGCTGATTTATTACCTATAGAGATAGATAATAAACATTTAGCTGTGACATTATAGCTTTCAGACCTGTCATCCAGGCCATGGACACAGTGGTCTGGGGGAGAAAGATATTTAATCACCTTAGGTTCAGCGATCTGCGCTAATAGCCTTTGCTTATGTAGTTAGCTTCCTGTTTTAAACTCAATTTGGCATACTTGGTTTTCCCAAGGTCATGCATTTGCATAGGGATAAATAGATCATCTTTAACTTTCTCAGTTTCTGCAAGGAATTAAGAATGATCTCCCTCTTTAGGGGACTTAGCATCCCCCTTGTGGAGAGATATGGTTAATACATTGCTGTCTAAGGAAATATGGGCTATCTTCCCAGGCGAAATTTTAAAAGTATTACCATCAGAGCCACTTAAGGGAGTCTGGTCATCTATTTATAGGATAGTGATTTCAGGTACAGAGTCATTCCTGAAATTAATCTCCACAGCATCTGGCTTCTCTTCCACAACATGACAGTTATGTTTGGTGCGAGATATACCAGACCGCTCATAATTAATAGGCCTTTTTACTTGTGACCAAATTACATTATTTATGCAATCAATTATGGTGCTTAATCGCTTCAGGAGATCACTACCAATTATCAAACAATCAGTTTGCAGATCCACTATGAAAGGGTGTCGTATTACCCTGTTCCCCAGCTTTAGCTTTAACCATGCCATACCGTAGACTCTGAGAGAGACACCCCAACACCTATTATTGAACCATCAAATTCTTTTATCTTAGGTTTGTGGGGTGTTAGCTCATTTAGTTGTGTGTAGTACCTGTGGGATAAAATAGTTGCCTGAGATCCATTATCAATTAATCGCATGATAGGGTTAGTAACTGAGTCCTGGAGTTCAGCTAATACATAGGGGTCTATCGATCAAGCTCCGAACGGAGTTTGAAGGCCCGTGTTTCTGTCAAGTCTTCAGACTCACCAAAAACACAAGTTATGAAGCAGCGGTCTAAAGACCGCTGCTCCATAACCCTGTCCACCTGCTCTGATGAGGCGGACAGGAATCGCCACAATTCAACCCGATCGAGTACGATCGGGTTGATTGACACCCCCCTCCTGTGGCGATTGGCTGCGAGTCTGCAGGGGGCGGCGTTGCACCAGCAGCTCTTGTGAGCTGCTGGTGCAATGCTGAATACGGAGAGCATATTGCTCTCCGCATTCAGCGATGTCTGTCGGACCTGATCCGCACTGTCGGATCAGGTCCGACAGACATATGATAAATAGGCCTCCTAATATCTCCCTGCAGTTTCTACCATTTCACACATAAAATTAGCATGATTACATATCTTTGGGCTTTGCCACGAGTTACCTGAATCCGCCACGTTACCTGATGCAGAAGAATTTTCATTCTTACCAGTCCTTTCCTCTGTAATAGGGTTGACAGGGTTCCTGTCTATTGCATCTGTGGGAATAAGGTTAGGAGAAAACTGCAAAGAAAGAGGTTTGTTAGAGCCTCCAAGCTGAGGTTGCTCATCATCACAGCGAAATCGTCCGTTCCTGGTCTGTAGGGAGAGAATATGATTAGTATCATTATTGACATTTATCATTTTGTTTGGTATATCTCTCCCCTCTCTCTCAGGTAATACTGCAGTATTTATGACTGCGCCTGTGGCCAACTGCTGGCCTCTGGCTGTACCCCTAAAAAATGATTACTAGGGTGCTGATCCATTAAAGCTTGACTCATATTAGTAAATAGTGTACATAATTGACTTACTTGCATTCTGAGTTAGCCCACTTGATTGGACAAGCTAGTTTTACCCATGGACCGATTTTTTTATATCCCAGGGTATTGATTCCTGGATCCTAGGGATCCCTCAGAATCATAGCTAGCTTTCCTATTTTGATGTGGTTGTCTTTGGGGTTCAACTTGTTCAGCATTAATATCTTGGGGAGCACTATTTACTTGGGGTGTCTGGTTACCCTGAGAGTATTTTTGCCACTTCTGGTATTTATTTTTATGGGAATACCGATTGCCTTGTGGGTGTTCATCTCTTAGGGGATAACTATTTGTTTGGGTATGCCCCCCATTTTGAGTATATTCTCTCTTCACCTCGACCCGTGATGGGGGAGGGGCAGAGTTAAAACTTTGTGGGGAAGGTCTGTTTTTCCTGGCCACCGCCTCATAGGTTTTCTTTTTAGACTGCAAATTGAGGGGGCTAGGTGACACCCTTGTTTCTGCCACAGTTTTGGGGCTGGGCCTTGGTTCCCTTTTAACCCCCTGTTCACCGGATTGCTGAATGGAGTATAACTTTGTACTCTCTTTGATCAGCCAGTCTAATGAGCAGTTCTCATCAAAATCTCTAGCCAGATTCATTTTGATGTGTGAGGGCAGTGCTTCAAAAAATAGATTCACAAATTCTGAGCTCTCAAATTTGGGGTAATCCTTGGCCATACTGTATGCACTTTTTAGTGCAGAAAGGAATTTAATTGGGCTTTGATTCACGCCACATTTTAAACCGTATACAGCAACTTTATCAGCCGCGGACGTGCGATAAAAACCAAACTCCTTTTTGCACTGTCATTTTGTTTCACTCCAGGAATGAACATTCATGTCCTTTAGTGAAGTAAAGAATTTGTGATGTGCACTTTCAAATACCCAAGGCAGAAAATTAATTTTTAAATGCTCACTATTAACATTCATTATGGATAAAGCATTCTCATAAGTTTCTAAGTGGTAAATTATAGAAGGGGTTCCCTTTTTGGAAAATATAGTTACTGCACCATTTAAGAAAGTAATTATTTTAAGGGTGTCAAATACCTTGTTAGATGCATCTTGAGTCTTCATAGGGACCTTCTTGTTAGGGTTGGAGCGTTCCCTATCTGCACTTCTACTGTGGGGAGATCCTTACATATATTAGCATTAGGGGGGCTATTTGGGTAGCTGGCTTCACCCTCTGACTCACTATAATCACTGTCCTCCCCCTCTGAAGTGTAGCAGTTCCCTGAATTTAAAACATGAGGTGATTGTCTAAGTGGGAAGTTTATCTCTTAGCCAGTCAGTGACCTGTGTTTAAATTCTTCCCTAATGTTCTGTTATTCACTTCTCATAAGTCCTTTTAGGGTTTCTAAAATACCTGCATTATCCTCAATGATAACAGAGGGGGTTTCATTATGGCGAGATTGTTTTTTAAAAGTCCTATTTGGTCTACTAAATCTTGGTTATGCTCTTCTAAGGCGGCCATGTCTCATTTAAATGTAACAATTTCATTTTCGGCTATTTCTAAACCCTCTTTGCACTTGTGTGATGAGTGAATATCATCTTCTAGTACATGTATTTGCAATTCCTTTTCTATAAGGTGTGTGGACATTTAGTCAATAATGCATATTACAAGGGACCAGTATTTGAGTATTAGTTCATCTCGTTTTTGAGATTTTTGCATTGATTAATTTTTAATAATTCTTGGAACAATTCACTTTTTTCTTTCCATCTTCCATCATCAATAGCAATATTTTTAGCCTTTATTGCAAGCATATCCATATAATCATTTAAATCACACCCAATATTGCACCTCTTTTTAATGTGGCCTATGACGTCCATTAGTGAGGGGTAATTTTGGGGAATATTTTTCAACACTGAGTACAGATTCATTTGATTCACTTCTAGTAACAGACATTATTATTTTGGCTTAGTATTTGGTTAATTAAAAATGCTAATACAATTTTTACCAATGGGGAAAAAAATACATTTAAATTTTTTTTTTTTCAAGATAATAATCTCTATTTACTACAAAAAATGTTATATCAATATGATAAAGATAATAATCTTCTAGCAGTGCCTACAGATAACATGCCAGTATATACCAGGGTTATAAATATAATTTATTTATATTCTTTAAAATAACCTCCAATTAAAATGTATATACGAAACAATTGAAATTAATATTTATTCCTAAATTCTTGAGATTAGTTAAATTTATAAACACATTGAAATATATAAAGTAGGGAATAGCTTATGATTCAATTATGCACGTTTATTCCGTTATAATATTCTATACCACAGATCATAAAAATATATTTCTAAAATGAACCTTACTTACAATAAACACCAGGCATGAGAATCCCAGCACAGTCTATAATTATCCAGCTTAGTATACTCCAAATATCAGAATATGGACTATTAGCTTAACAATGCTTAGTTAAAGATAATAATCTTCTAGCAGTGCCTCCAGATAACATGTCAGTATATACCAGGGTTATAAATAAATTTATTTATATTCTTTAAAATAACCTCCAATTAAAATGTATATACGAAACAATTGAAATTAATATTTATTCCTAAATTCTTGAGATTAGTTAAATTTATAAACACATTGAAATATATAAAGTAGGGAATAGCTTATGATTCAATTATGCACGTTTATTCCGTTATAATATTCTATACCACAGATCATAAAAATGTATTTCTAAAATGAACCTTACTTACAATAAACACCAGGCATGAGAATCCCAGCACAGTCTATAATTATCCAGCTTAGTATACTCCAAATATCAGAATATGGACTATTAGCTTAACAATGCTTAGTTAAACAATATAACAAAATACTTTAACAGCCAATTGATATGCCAATTTATCTGAGCTGAAATAACCTCTTATTTAGCAACCATAAAACAAATTTTAAAATATATCACAATAGCTACAAATAACTTAATAACCTGAGAAATTTAACTACAATAACCAGTTATATGAGATTTTACAATAGTAAAACTGATTTATAAATATAAAGTACAAATTCTTTTCTAGCAAGTAAAATTATTTAGCATTAATGTGACTAGTTAAAACTACACAGGACTATGGATATAAATTTAAAATACCAATTGTGCTCTTTAAATTACCAGCTGCAATCTAACTGTAGCAACAAAATACCTTTGATTTAAATATTATATAGAGAGCAGCCATATGTTACCACATAACCAAATGAGTGTTCAGCTTCCAGATAGATCCGGTTCACCTCATATGAAGAAAGGTATTGCAATAAGGATAAGGAAGTTAGCCCAATTTTTGCTTATAGAGACTGTGTTTCCAACAGGCCAGCGAGGTTATCAGTCAAAATTTTAGCAAGCAAAGACCACTTCTATCCCCTTGCATGAGGTTATATCACATGATACACCACACCCCTTTTTATTCTAATCATTAGTGAACATTTTCGATATACACAACGGTGCTGTCTCTGATAGGCCCGTAACGGAGCTGAGCATTGATTGGCCCTCGGATCTGAACATCTCATAGGCTATTTGGGAAATGCTTCCCTGAGCAGTCAATTAACTTTTGGTTGCAATACCATCTTTGAACTATAGGTGGCAGCAGACAACCGGAAATGCAGTCTCATTATCAACACTGCTAATAGTTTAATATCTAACCTTAAAATGTTTATCAGATATCACTACAATTTCCAGTATTAATAAATCATGTGTTCAATACACATGGGACTATATAGTGCTATTTTATCTGAGTATGTTAATACTAAACATGATATATTTCTCACAATATTTTAGAAGATGCCTTTAAAGTTGCATTTGATTATTATCCTATATTAATACAAATACAGCACATTCAACATTCAGTACATTATATTGCTGAGTGCACAAAAACATATGACACAATTTACAGCACCAACTACACATGCACTTGTCAGATGCCTGAAAAATAAAAAGAATATTATTAATTTTGAAATAAATTGGATATTTTAAATTGACTGTTTAGCTACTTATTAAATTCAGCAAATACTTATCTAGCATGCCACTGCTAGGAATTTTCTCTCAGATCCACAAAAAATATGTTTATATGACAGTCTGAGGCATATATTAAATGTTTGAAAACTGTATAGATAATTTGTCCAAACTTCAAATTCTTAAGACTTGTATACTTTCAAGGAACACATTTCAAATTCACTAATGCAGCCATTCAATAATACAGCAGACATTTATCCAATATAGTATGTTTCAGATCAATACATATACACACACACACACACACACACACACATATATATATATGAGTACACCCTTCACATTTTTGTAAATATTTTATTATATCTTTTCATGTGACAACACTGAAGAAATGACACTTTGCTACAATGTAAAGTAGTGAGTGTACAGTCTGTATAAAAGTGTAAATTTGCTGTCCCCTCAAAATAACTCAACACACAGCCATTAATGTCTAAACCGTTGGCAACAAAAGTGAGTACACTCCTAACTGGAAATGTCCAAATTGGACCCAAAGCGTCAATATTTTGTGTGGCAACTATTGTTTTCCAGCACTGCTTTAACCCTCTTGGGCATGGAGTTCACCAGAGCTTCACAGGTTGCCACTGGAGTCCTCTTCCACCCCTCCATGAGGAAATCACGGTGCAGGTGGATGTTAGAGACCTTGCGCTCCCCCACCTTCCGTTTGAGGATGCCCCACAGATGCTCAATAGGGTTTAGGTCTGGAGACATGCGTGGCCAGTCCATCACCTTTACCCTCAGCTTCTTTAGCAAGGCAGTAGTCATCTTGGAGGTGTGTTTAGGGTCGTTATCATGTTGGAATACTGCCCTGCGGCCCAGTCTCTGAAGGGAGGGGATCATGCTCTGCTTCAGTATGTCACAGTTCATGTTGGCATTCATGGTTCTCTCAATGAACTGTAGCTCCCCAGTGCTGGCAGCATTTATGCAGGCCCAGATAATGACACTCCCACCACCATGCTTGACTGTAGGCAAGACACACTTGTCTTTGTACTCCTCACCTGGTTGCTGTCACACATGCTTGGCACTGGGGGCACATGATCTGAACCAAATAAGTTTATCTTGGTCTCATTGGACCACAGGATTCCAGTAATCCATGTCCTTAGTCTGCTTGTCTTCAGAAAACTATTTGCAGACTTTCTTGTGCATCATCTTTAGAAGAGGCTTCCTTCTGGGATGACAGCCATGCAGACCAATTTGATGCAGTGTGCGGTGTATGGTCTAAACACTGACAGGCTGACCCCCCACCCCTTCAACCTCTGCAGCAATACTGGCAGCACTCATACGTCTATTTCCCAAAGACAATCTCTGGATATGACGCTGAGCATGTGCACTCAACTTCTTTGGTCGACAATGGCAAGGCTTGTTCTGAGTGGAACCTGTCCTGTGAAACCGCTGTATGGTCTTGCCCACTGTGCTGCAGCTCAGTTTCAGGGTCTTGGCAATCTTCTTATAGTCTAGGCCATCTTTATGTAGAACAACAATTCTTTTTTTCAGATCCTCAGAGAGTTCTTTGCCATGAGGTGCCATGTTGAAGTTCCAGTGACCAGTATGATAGAGTGTGAGAGAGATAACACCAAAATTAACACACCTGCTCCCCATTCACACATGAGACCTTTTAACACTAATAAGTCACATGACACTGGGAAGTTAAAATGGCTAATTGGGCCCAATTTGGACATTTCCACTAAGGGGTGTACACACTTTTGTTGCCAACGGTTTAGACATTTATGGCTGTGTGTTGAGTTATTTTGAGGGGACAGCAAATTTACACTGTTATATATGCTGTACACTCACTACTCTACATTGTAGCAAAGTGTATTTTTTTCAGTGTTGCCACATGAAAAGATATAATAACATATTTACAAAAATGTGAGGGGTGTACTCACATATGTTGTTAATATAATCTTATATAAAGATTAAGTCACAGCATTCCCATATGTCTGTAGGTAACTTGAGTTCAGATGTCTTATGTGTATTAAAACTCAGCAGGTACCAATTTAACACCTAAGTGTAAACGGCCATTTTCCTCTGTAGATCGGTTCTTCTCTGCAACCATTCAAGCTTCAAAAGATCTAGCTCTAGACCTATTGGCTGCTTATCCACAGGGGATATTATCTAATAACTTTTATTACATAGATTTTGATCTGAGCAAATGTGATTTAGCATATTGAGTGGGGAGGGCGTCTGAAGTGTAATCAGCAAAACATCTCATGTCTGACCTCAGATTTGCAATACACAGAATGTATTCAGCAATAAAATAAGCATGCTCAAATTTAATATTTGATAGATTACATACTTATTTTATCTTATTATATATATATATCCTATCCTATGTGTGTAATTAGACTATTTAATGTTTAATAAAAAAACAACTCTGCCACCATATTATAGAAGAAGGCTGACAAAACTTGAAGTCAAATACATTACATTCCATCCATATTGCGCAAGGAAGTAGAGGCTGTGAGCCATTCAGCTCCCCTTCCGTTGCACAAAATGAATGCATTTTTTCATATGGGCCGCTAGAGACTGCCACCTAGTGGCAATAAAAGCTTAATACTCTTCTCTTCACAGCCCATATTGCTTCCAATAGAGGCTGCTCTCTAGCAGCCTCGGGAGCCAATCAGCGGCATGCTCTCCTTTTCATCTAGAAGCAGGTCTGGGACTGGTGCCGGGCGGTAACTGAAGAGACAGTGGGAGCCGACTGCGAGGCGCGTAGTGAGATGTGCTGTCACATGCCGGTGAAGAGGACACAGTCAGACTCAGTTGTCAGTGTGAGGTGTGAGAGCTCAGAGCTGCCGTCGTGACTCACTAACCAGGCCAGCTGAAAGCTGAGTCGGTGTCTAGTCTACTGCTATGACTGTCTTCTTTCTTCATAGTGACAAATCCAAGTGACTCACTCATCAATCCAGGTCAGTCAGTGGCGTGCAAACTTAGTTAGTAGTGTTATTTTGTGAAGTTTGGAGGACTACTACTCACTCACTACGTAGTATACCATTACCCAAAAACAATTACATTAACTCTTTGTTTGCTTTTGCTTTAATTTTAGGGGGGGTTTTCACTGACAAACTCTACCTTTCCTTTGCTTTAAAGATTATTTAGACTCTGTAGAACAGACACAATTAGTGAGTCACTGTACTTAATATTTGGCAAATTATCTTAATGTACATTCTAATGCAAAAAATGATGCACTTTAATTCATACATTATTATTTGCATTATTCTTGTGTTTAATCCCTGTAAACTGTTAGCATATAGTAATGTCCAGCTTGTTAGCCACAAGCATTGCAGCTAACTGCAGTACATGGCCTGCTAGCCAATCAGATGTGACTGTGGTTAAACACATAGGCCCACATTACAAACGGAGCATAACAATATTGTGCACAAAAATATTGTGCACTAACATCACTCAAGTTAAATGGTGTGTGGCTAAGGCTGGTAGGTGGAGTTGAGGTCTCATAAATTGGGGAGTTAAGCCACTGAGGCTGTTAAATGGGAAGGGATACTTGTCAAGGATGGTGTAGCTATAAAGATAGCATGGCAGATTAGGAGGAAGGGCTGGGCTGGTACATAACATTCCTAGTGGTAGTTGGTGCACCAGATATTTATAGGTGGGGAAGATGAGACATGCCCAGAGATGCCTGTGGAATTTAGATTGAGAGGTGGAAAATCTAAAATAGGGAGGTAAGGCAGATACATTATCTGGGAAGCTGAGGCTGCAGCCTGCTAGGGCAGACATAGGTGTACCTGAAGCGAAGAGATGGGAAGGTTGGGAAGATACATGCCTAGAAGGATGTTTTGCATCTGGGACAGATCAATGGGGTGGGACAGACAGATACATGCATAGAGGGACTTGGGGTAGATATGTGATAGTGAGGGCAGTTAAAGGGACACTCAAGTCAAAATAAGCCTTTATGATTCAGATAGAGCAGCAGTTTTAAGACACTTTCCAAATTACTTCCATTATCAAATTTTGCACAGTTTTTGTATATTCACAAGCTCACAGGGTATACGTATACTAGTCTGTGATTGGCTGAGCTCTGTCACATTATACAGGGAACCAGCAAATGGCAGAAAAAAATAAAATTTGGCAGAAAAAATATTGACTGCTTATTTGAAATTCAGTAGGTGTTAATTCATTGTCTGTCTTTTTATGAACTTTTTAATTATGTAATTCTACTGCACTGAGTGGTCCTTTAAGCAAGATATACAGGGAGTTGTGTACTTATTTATTTATTTTGCTTCCAGCCTTCCACCTGTCATTAAGTGCAAACTGTGCTGTGCAATTGCATATTGAGGTATTTGAGTACCCAAGGCTTTTCTGACAAATACTTCACATAATTTCACAGCCTGATAAAGCTCTCAAATTGTGCAGATTGCTGGACAATCGTGAAGGCTGTAAGCCGTTTAGATTTAGAAATCTTACTTAGCTTTCTAAATCTAAATGGCTATGGCTTACAGCCTTTCCGATTGTCCAGCAATCTGCATAATTTGAGAGCTTTGTCAGGCTGGGAATTATTTGTCAGAAATGCCTTGGGTACACAAACACCTCAATATGCAGTTGCACAGCACAGTTTGCACTTAATGACAGGTGGAAGGCTGAAAGCAAAAAAAATAAAAAAAATAAGTACCACTGTATATCATTCTGCAACAAAAAAGTCTCATGTTTTACTATGAAGCGCAGTTAGCTAAGCTTTTATTTCTAGCAAGTGGCATGCTAGATAGTATCCGACAAATATGCTTTAAATACTATCCATAACCAATCAACATATTCCAGATGAGTTGGTGCTTTAGTGCATTGTATCTTAACGGTGGTCCTCAAGTACCCCCAACAGGCAAGGTTTTCATTATAGCTGAACCAGTGCACATGTGAAATAATCAGCTGATCAGTAACCATGGTTACTATCCTGCTCTCACCCATCAGCTGATTAGTTCATCAATGCACTGGTTCAGCTATAATTAAAATCTGCCCTGTTAGGGGTACTTGAGGCCCGCAGTATATGTGTTTCTCCGGCGTATCATATCTAGTGCCTCACCAGCCTCTGACCTCACCGCACCTATATATATATATATATATATATATATATATCAGTGACGTGCAGTGACGTCAGAGGATGATGAGGTAGTGGCTAGGATACGCCTTCATTCTTTAGATATCCTTTGTTGAAGAAATACCAATGCACATGGGTGAGCCAATCACATGAGGTATCTATGTGCAGCCACCAATCAGCAGCTACTGAGCATATTTAGATATGATTTTCAACAAAGGACATCAAAAGAATAAAGAAAATTAGATATTAGATGTAAATTGGAAAGTTATTTAAATTTGCATATGGGTTTCATATGGGTTTCATGTCCCTTTAAATGGTGTCTTGGAAAACTGGTCAACTTAGTAAACATCTGATTTTAGTCTAAAAGGATTGTAACAGAAACACTTGCCAGATAACACAATGCTTGCTCTGATTATGAGATCTAGAAATCCATGCCCATTAAAATATGTTTAAAACATACATTTTACTTTAATGCTGCAAATTATGCTTATAGATTCTTTCATTACATAAGGGATGAGAGTCAGAGGGGGAGGAAGAGAGACAGAGAGAGAAAGAGACCATGGGGGAGAACAACACATAAGGAGAGAGATGGATAGATAGAGAGAGACACACACACACACACACACACAAGGGGGGGACCACTGCATTTTAAAGTAATAAAACAGCAGAGCTACAGAGAGTTCAGAAAATTAGTCTATAATTTAGTGTGAAGTACAGAGGCAAGCTGCTAAGTTAGTGGGTGTAAAGTTTGAGTAAACAAAATACAAAAACGACCCTGCTATAAAAGAGTAAACAAACACTAAACCAGATTCATTAAATTATCATTTTAACTAACAGAATCTTTCAGTAAAATCTTACTTTAATAAGATGTGGGTGAAACACTGCTCTCTGTGCCTCTCTCCTGCTCTGTAAGGATTCAGGAAGTGACAGTGGCACATTCCACTGCATTTAGAGGGGAAGAACAGAACTCTCTTTTTCACTTTAGCAAAGCTAGCAGGTTCACAGGACAGCAACAAAATATATGAAAGTTGTTTTTTTGCGTTTTTGTTTTGTTTTATATGATTTAACATCCAGCCCCAACCCTATGTTCCACTTACTAATGCCTCTCACTGGATTGGTTCAGCCCAAATAGGACTGCCTCAAATAAGCAGTTAATGAGCCATGCAATGATCTTAACCACTTGCATCCAGTAGATGGCGCAGCATGTTGTGTAATGGTGGGCAGATCTAATTGTGCCTCTTCATTGCACAACATATAGCTGTGAGAAAAAAAAATGCTGGGGGGAAAAAAATTACAATTTTTTTTTTAAAGCCAATAAAAAAAATATATTTTTGCCCATATGAGAGGTGAAGCACTGCCTCACCTGCCTCTAGTGACTGCACATCACTGATATATATATATATATATATATATATATATATATATAATCCAAAAACAGGCACTCACTCTCTTGAATTTTTCAAATATGCTTTTTATGTGCACAGAAAATGATGTGACGTTTTGGGGATCTCAACCCCTCATCAGATAAAATAAAACTGATGTGGTACAACAAACAATTCAAAAGGTGATAGTACCCACCCCCCAATCAAAGAAGAACTGCCTAATTTCAAAAAACCAATCAGAGTGCATAGATGATATCAGTTTAAATCAAAACAAAGCATCTTAAATTACCTAACAGGTGCAATAAACTATTATTGTAGGTAACAGGGCAGTATGAGTGCAAAGTAAAATACATGATGTTTATAACAAAGAGCCACATGTGAAGAATAACAGATAATAAATATAAATAATCTTCAGTTCATTATTTGACAAAACTGTCATCGCAGGTGTTTCTATGGAAACAGACTTGTATAAACATTAAACCATATATCGGCACATTTCTATCACAAACTAAATAGAAATGAGAATTAGAATCCAAAATGTTATTGCTAAAACTGTGATTAAATACATATGATGATCTCATGTCTCACCAAACATATCTCCTGTGAGAATCATGATCATATAAGATTGGTTTGATAATCATCCTCTATATTATTGTCTCACCTGAGCAGTGTTAATTTTCATAGTATAGACCGGACATAATTGCAACATTTATTTGTCTTAGCTGCAATTTACCAATTTTGTTAACAGCGTGTACAATGTAAAAGGGCAGTGTATTGGACCAATCATGGCTCAATAGTATTGATCTCATCCAACTAGATAAACAGTGTTGTTATATACATAGGTATTGACTATACCTTTGACCAATGGCATAACTTAAATATAAATATTAATTGATATATTGGGGTAGATTTATTAATAGTCGAGTGGACATGATTCGCTGTAGCATACACTGGCATTTAATATTGCACAAGCATTTCTAAAGAAATGCTTTTGAAATGCCACCCCCTGCAAACTGGCAGCCAATCGGCCGCTAGCAGGTGATGTCAATCATCCTGATCGTATCCCCTTAGAGAGAATATAGTCTTAGGGGTCGATTTAGGAAGCAGCGGATGCTGCTTCTGACCCACTCCACTTCAGGTCCACCTGAAGCGGAAGTTAAGAAGCAGCGGTCCTAAGATTGCTGCTCCTTAACTCGTCCACCACCTCTGAGGTGGCGGACAGCAATCAACTCGATCGGATACGATCGGTTCTATTGACACTCCCTGCTAGCGGTCGATTGGCCACGAATCTGCAGGGGGCAGCATTGCAAATGTCGCCATTTATCGATGTGTGGTGGACATGATACGATACAGCGTATCATATCTGTCCGCATCTTAATAAATTGACCCCTTATTCTATATAGAGTTTCAATAATTAGCATTGTCACATAAAAAAGTCCATTATCTAGCATATATTGTATACTATGGGTAACTCATAATAGCAGCATATATCTAAATCTAGCTTTGAATATTCTAAACATAATGTACCATCTAGTCAAATAAAAAGACACATAGTAACTAATGATATTGCCTAAATATATGCATCTAAAGAAAAGAAAATAAAGAAAAAAAGAAAAAACTTAATATATAAAGAATATTGCAACAAAAATACCAAAACAGTGTTTTTAAACTTACATGTATCCTCATAAAGAAGCAAAATCAGGACCTACTTACATCATTGCGATGGTGCTCAATATATTGATGCTTCACACAAAGTTATCATCTCATAACTATATTGCATAAGAGAATTCTAAAGGATGAAACAAAAAATGAACAATTAAAAAAATTAAGAAGATAGAAAAATGCAAAAATTAAGCTAGAAACAACAGACTCATACTAATGAGTCAGTATAATCCTTGCATAAAGCAGTGACAATCTATATGTTGATTCAAGCCTGAAGGATGTAGTGTATTTTATCTATAGATCCATTTTGATTCCAATTCTAATACCATGGACGTGTTCAATCAATATGATTCCATGATCACTAGCACTATTGGGCCTTCTCAAAAAAATGTCTATCTACAGGTTGGTCACTAGCCTGATTTTTAATGGCTGTATGAATAGAGTGGTAGTGGTTCACCATTCTAATCCGTATAGTTTCACTTGTCTTTCCGACATAAAATTTGCCACAGATGCAGTTTAGTAAGTAAATAACATGTGTAGTTGTGCATGTCAAATGATGTCTGATTTGGAAGGTCTGATTAGTGTGTGGATATATATGAAGCAGCAGAGCAATCTTTATAAACACATTTATGCAAACATTTACAAAACTGATTAAAATGGAGTATGGACAAATCTTTTTTTATAATGACCTCTCTCTGATGGATTAATCTATGATATGTTTACAAATATAATGCTAACATTTTCCCCAATTTCAAGTTTGATGCTGTAACTTGACTCGGCCAATGTTAGAAGAGGAGACCTACACACATTAAAGCAACTCTGGGGTAGAAACATCACACGCAATGTCTGGAGAACACAAGTAGCGAAATAAATTAATGTTGAACAAAAAGTTCTGCTTTTTCTTGTGTGTGTAGAGCAGTTATGTATTAATGTCAAGTGGATAGCTTCCTGCATGACCCAATGAGCTTGTCATTTATATGCCTTTGTGCATATTCATTCATTTAGTTGACTCAGAATATGGTTTATTTGTGGCACATATCAAAATACAGTAAATTTGTCTTTCCGCATTTTCAACCATTCTTTAAGATTTCAATAATGAGAAAAAAATACTTACATTCGAAATGCACCATTGCTCATTTAGCCTTTAAATGAAATTGTAAATGAAATGATAATAAAGACTTCTTTATACAGTCATTAGTAAAATATTCCAAGGCTACAAATGCAGATAATACACATGGCATCTGACATTTTAAGATTGCATCTTTTACCTTATTTAACAGCATCAGAATTGTAAAGACAGACTGTCATTTTTATATCACAATTAATTATAAAATACTTACATCCTGATATATGCCAGCGTCAAAGAAATACATAGGTTAGCATAGATAAATATCAGAAACCGTCATTTACGTGGGATCATTTATGTCTTAGGCAGGGCCTAATGGTTTAAAGGTCTCTAAGCTGGTGAGATTATTAAGGAATGCTCACAACTACTTCTATTTCCCTGGTGGAATGTCTAAAGCCACTTTTTACCCTGGAAACAGGGTGTCTTGCTAAGGGGCGTATACTGCATTTTCCTATGGGGAGGAGATACATACATTTCAAAGGTGCACACAATGAAAATCGTAAATGTATATTTACAAAAATACATCATATATATATATATATATATATATATATACAGTATTTTGAAATATTTTTTGAAAAATAAATGGAACATTTGCTTCTTTATGAAGAACATTGGAATCTAAAATATTCATAACTACCTTTGGGTTAGCACAGTTGGTCTAACACAGTGGCCTCTAGTTATGAAAGACTGGCGGACCTCGCTGAATACGCTCGCCGTATTCATCATTGCACCAGCAGCTCACAAGAGCTGCTGATGCAATGCCGCCCCCTGCAGACTCACTGCCAATAGGCCGCCAGCAGGAGGGTGTCAATCAACCCGATCGTACTCGATCGGGTTGTATTTTTGCGATGTGTGTCCGCCTGATCAGAGCAGGCGGACAGGTTATGGAGCAGCGGTCTTTGTGACCGCTGCTTCATAACTGCTGTTTCTGGCGAGTCTCATGACTCGCCAGAAACACGGGGCATCAAGCTCCTTTCAGAGCTTGATACATATGCCCCAGTGTCTGGTTCGAGCGCGAGTGATAAGTGTTCCGTTTTTTTTCAGTTTGCACGCTCCGTTAAAGTCTATAGGGAGAAGTTAACGTGGTCGCGATATTCAAAGTCCTGAAGTAAGCTTGCATTAGGTTTCACTTGTGCGCAAACATTTTACTTTCAACTTGTAATACACGTGCTATACCACGCACAATAAAAGTTTACTTCTGGAAGTGTTTGTGTGCAAGTGAAAACACTAAATAGCACTCCACTTGTAATCTAGCCCTTAGAGTTCTATTGGCTAGAGATGGCAAATATTCCCTTCATATGCCATTAATCTGCTGTAGGGCCTTCTAAATTCTTATTTTCAATCATAGATTCCAAAATAGTGGGAGGGGCTGAGAAACAACTTGTTTCTTTCCGATCTCTAGGAGAAATATTCCTAGAGTTATCTTATAAGGTATATGCTAAATAATATCTAGAGTAGGTCAGATAACATGTTATTTTCTTCATAGACACGGCATTGAGAAGGAATTTATATTATACATTTTATTCTTCTATGTCCATACAAAATTAAGGTCATGTGTTAATCACATCTTATTTCTAATGTTTTGATTAGTAGTAAGGTTTGTAGTTTTTAGTTAGTAAGCAGCCATATTTAATCACATGACCCATTTTAAAGGATTTGTTTGGCAGTGAGGCTTTGTAATCCCTAGTAAACCGCCATATTTGATTACTGATCTATTTTAAATAATTTTATCGGTAGTGAGGCATTATAGTCCTTAGTGAGCAACCATTTTTAACCACATAATTAATTTTAAGTAATTTGATAGGTAGTGAGCTGTTTAGTTTTTAGAGAGCATCCATATTTGACCACATGCCTTATTTAAAGCAATGTTATATATAGTGATGTGTTATAGTCCTAGGGGTCGATCCGATATAAAGCGTCGCCCGCAAAAGCCGGCGACGCCAATATTTGCGCGGATTTGGTATCACATATACGGCGTAACCTAGAAGTTACGCGCGTATATTTCTGCCGTCGCCCGCAGTTTTTTGGGCCATAGGCAGGTATACCAAACCCGCGCAGTTTGGTATCCAATATGCAGCGTAAGGACTTACGTGGCGAAAATGGAGAAAACTTACTCCATTTTCACCTCGCCACAAAAAGCAGCCGTAAGAAGCCTTACGCTGACTATTGGAGCCCCGTAACTCCCTAAACTAACTAGAAAATAAACCTAACACCTAACGCATGCGCAATGTCTATCTCCCTGTCAACCGCGATCTGCTAAAATAAACCTAACACCTAACGCATGCGCAATGTCTATCTCCCTGGCAACCGCGATCCCCCCCCCCCCCCCCCGAAATCCCTAATAAAGTTATTACCCCCTAAACCGCCGCTCCCGGACCCCGCCGCCATCTACATAAACTAACCCCCTACTGTGAGCCTCTAAAACCGCCGCCATCTACCTTATCTATCCCCTAATCTGACCCCTTACACCGCCGCCACCTATATAAAAATGATTAACCCCTAATGTAAGCCCCTTACACCGCCGCCATCTCTATTAAAATGATTAACCCCTAATTTAATCTACCTACCCCGCCGCCAGCTATATTATCTATATTAACCCTAAGTATATTATAGTTAATATAGGTATTACATTATATATATTAACTATATTAACCCTAATTATATTAGGGTTAATATAGTTAATATAGTTACTATAGTATTTATATTAACTATATTAACTCTATCTAACCCTAACTAAATTTATATTAAATTAATCTAATTCATTTATAAACTAAAATATTCCTATTTAAATCTAAATACTTACCTATAAAATAAACCATAAGATAGCTACAATATAATTAATAATTACATTGTAGCTATGTTAGGGTTAATATTTATTTTACAGGTAAATTGTTAATTATTTTAACTAGGTATAATAGATATTAAATAGTTATTAACTATTTAATATCTACCTAGTTAAAATAATTACCCAATTACCTGTAAAATAAATCCTAACCTAAGTTACAAATACACCTACACTATCAATAAATTTAATAAACTACTAACATCTATCTAAAAATACAATTAAATTAACTAAACTAAATTACAAAAAAACAAACACTAAATTACAAAAAATAAAAAAAAGATTACAAGATATTTAAGCTAATTACACCTATTCTAAGCCCCCTAATAAAATAATAAACCCCCAAAATAAAAAAAATTCCCTGCCCTATTCTAAATTCAACAAATTTCAAAGCTCTTTACCTTACCAGCCCTTAAAAGGGCCTTTTGTGGGGCATGCCCCAAAGAATTCAGCTCTTTTGCATACAAGAAATACAATACCCCCCCCCCATTACAACCCACCACCCACATACCCCTATTCTAAACCCACCCAAACCCCCCTTAAAAAAGCCTAACACTACCCCCCTGAAGATCTCCCTACCTTGTCTTCACCACACCGGGCCGAACTCCTGATCCGATCCGGGCGATGTCTTCCTCCAAGCGGCAAAGAAGAATTCTTCCTCCGGCGATGTCTTCCTCCAAGCGGCAAAGAAGAATTCTTCCTCCGGCGACGTCTTCCTCCAAGCGGCAGCAAAGTCTTCATTCTTCCGGCGGCATCTTCAATCGTCTTTCTTCGCTCCGCCGCGGCGGAGCATCCATCCCGGCCGACTGCTGAACTTGGAATAATGTACCTTTAAATGACGTCATCCAAGATGGCGTCCGCCGAATTCCGATTGGCTGATAGGATTCTATCAGCCAATCGGAATTAAGTTAAAAAAATCTGATTGGCTGATTGAATCAGCCAATCAGATTCAAGTTCAATCCGATTGGCTGATCCAATCAGCCAATCAGATTGAGCTCGCATTCTATTGGCTGTTCCGATCAGCCAATAGAATGCGAGCTCAATCTGATTGGCTGATTGGATCAGCCAATCGGATTGAACTTGAATCTGATTGGCTGATTCAATCAGCCAATCAGATTTTTTTAACTTAATTCCGATTGGCTGATAGAATCCTATCAGCCAATCGGAATTCGGCGGACGCCATCTTGGATGACGTCATTTAAAGGTACATCATTCCAAGTTCAGCAGTCGGCCGGGATGGATGCTCCGCGGCGGCGGAGCGAAGAAAGAAGATTGAAGATGCCGCCGGAAGAATGAAGACTTTGCTGCCGCTTGGAGGAAGACGTCGCCGGAGGAAGAATTCTTCTTTGCCGCTTGGAGGAAGACATCGCCGGAGGAAGAATTCTTCTTTGCCGCTTGGAGGAAGACCTCGCCCGGATCGGATCAGGAGTTCGGCCCGGTGTGGTGAAGACAAGGTAGGGAGATCCTCAGGGGGGTAGTGTTAGGCTTTTTTAAGGGGGGTTTGGGTGGGTTTAAAATAGGGGTATGTGGGTGGTGGGTTGTAATGGGGGGGGGGGGTATTGTATTTCTTGTATGCAAAAGAGCTGAATTCTTTGGGGCATGCCCCACAAAAGGCCCTTTTAAGGGCTGGTAAGGTAAAGAGCTTTGAAATTTGTTGAATTTAGAATAGGGCAGGGAATTTTTTTTATTTTGGGGGTTTATTATTTTATTAGGGGGCTTAGAATAGGTGTAATTAGCTTAAATATCTTGTAATCTTTTTTTTATTTTTTTGTAATTTAGTGTTTTTTTTTTTTTGTAATTTAGTTTAGTTAATTTAATTGTATTTTTAGATAGATGTTAGTAGTTTATTAAATTTATTGATAGTGTAGGTGTATTTGTAACTTAGGTTAGGATTTATTTTACAGGTAATTGGGTAATTATTTTAACTAGGTAGATATTAAATAGTTAATAACTATTTAATATCTATTATACCTAGTTAAAATAATTAACAATTTACCTGTAAAATAAATATTAACCCTAACATAGCTACAATGTAATTATTAATTATATTGTAGCTATCTTATGGTTTATTTTATAGGTAAGTATTTAGATTTAAATAGGAATATTTTAGTTTATAAATGAATTAGATTAATTTAATATAAATTTAGTTAGGGTTAGATAGAGTTAATATAGTTAATATAAATACTATAGTAACTATATTAACTATATTAACCCTAATATAATTAGGGTTAATATAGTTAATATATATAATGTAATACCTATATTAACTATAATATACTTAGGGTTAATATAGATAATATAGCTGGCGGCAGGGTAGGTAGATTAAATTAGGGGTTAATCATTTTAATAGAGATGGCGGCGGTGTTAAGGGCTCACTTTGGGGGGTTATAGATATAATATAGCTGGCGGCGGGGTACGGGAGCGGCGGTTTAGGGGTTAATAACTTTATTAGGTTGCGGCGGGGTAAAGGAGCGGCGGTTTAGGGGTTAATAGCTTTTTTATTGTTAGGCTAGTGAGGGGGGATAGCGGATAGAGGGTTAGACAGTGCGGGCTATGTTAGGGAGGCGTGTTAGACAGTGCGGGCTATGTTAGGGAGGCGTGTTAGACAGTGCGGGTGTTTTAGACTTTAGTCAGGTTTTATAGGCGCCGGCAGATTCTAACGTGGCGCAAGTCACTGGCGACGCCAGAAATTTGTACTTACGCAGATTTCTGGACATCGCTGGTTTGTGAGACTTACGGCACGTTAGCATCTGACGGCGACCTATATGGGATGGCTCGAGTTGCGAGCTGAAACTGCGGGCGACGCCGGTTCCCTCGCTTGCGCCGCAAACTGCGATCGATATCGGATCGCGCCCCAAGTGAGCAACCATTTTTGATCGACAATGGGTTACAATTGGTTGCACTCCAGCTGTTTTATATTACGAGTTTTTGAATTGGAGTAAAATAAATGTTTAAATAGGAAGTTGTTTTTTGTGATTTTATACAGCCTAAAGAAATCTCTAATATTATGAGAAACATACAGACCCTGCTGTGGTACAAGACAGTACCGGTATTTGTTAAAAGCATCTAGTGTCAGGGTGCCTGTCCTACTGATAAGTGCGCAGTCAAAACATTTAGTGATGAAATATGAAATTAAGCAGCGAACCAGATGCAAGATCATGGCGTGATGCCATGATTGCCTGGTACAGATGCAGTTTTCATGATTGAGGAAAAATATAAGGGCATCTATGCTAGGCATCTTGCCACAATATTATCTTGCAGCTGGCTTGCTTGCACTACTTTTTTTTTCATATTTCAGCAATTAATATTTTTGCTACTCACTTAACAATCAGGAAGTTTTTAAAAATAGTAAGCACTGGATTAGAGGCTCAAAGGTGCAAAGATTTTATTGTTTAAAAGTGGAAGTTTAATTTATTTTATATTGTAGTAGTTTGAGTAACATCATCTATTTGATCCCTTTTTTTTAGGAAAACAATATATTATAATTTTGCAGATTAGATTATAACAATTTACTTTCAACTTGTAATTAAACGTTTACTTCTGGTGGTGTTTGTGGGAGTGAAAGTCAACGCATGCAAACTTTAGGATATCATAACTGTGTTTGCTTCTTATACCCATAGACTTCAATGGAGAGCACAAACTGGAAGAAAAACTAACACTTATCACTTGTGTTGTAACCCGAAACGCATTAGACCAGCTACACTAATCCAAAATTGGACAATAGAAGATTGGAAAAAATGTTGCCTGGTCTGATGAGTCTCGATTTCAGCTGTGACATTCAGATGGTAGGTTCAGAATTTGGCGTAAACAACATGAAAGCATGGATCCATCCTGCCTTGTATCAACGGCTGGTGGTGGTGGTGGTGTAATGGTGTGGGGGATATTTTCTTGGCACACTTTGGGCCTCTTAGTGCCAATTGAGCATTGTTTAAATGCCACAGCCTACCTGAGTATTGTTGCTGACCATGTCCATCCCTTTATGACTACAGTGTACCCATCTTCTGACGGCTACTTCCAGAAGGATAATGCACCATGTCACAAAACTCAAATAATCTCAAACTGGTTTCTTGAACATGACAATGAGTTCACTGTACTCCAATGGCCTCCACGGTCACCAGATCTCCATCCAATAGAGCACCTTTGTGATGTTGTGGAATGGGAGATTTGCATCATGGATGTGCAGCCGACAAATCTGCAGTAACTGTGTGATGCTATCATGTCAATATGGACCAAAATCTCTGAGGAATATTTCCAACACCTAGTTGAATCTATGCCATGAAGAATTAAGGCAGTTCTGAAAGCAAAAGGGGGTCCAACCCGGTGGTAGCAAGGTGTACTTAATAAAGTGGCCGGTGAGTGTATATATATATATATATATATATATATATATATATATATATATATATATATATATATACACATATAAACATAAATACACATGTATACACCTATTTAGACATGTATATATATATATATATATACTATATATATATATATATATATATATATATATACACACACACAATATAGCCCTTTTTATTCAAATACCTTGTGTGCCCATGCTGCAGAAAAACAGTCATAACTTTAACTAGATGCATTTTTGGCAATGGAAGTATAATGCAAATATTCTTACATTTCAAATTGAAGTGCGTCTATGCAGATTTCATTTTTAACCTTTCTATCCCTTTAATGTTTTATCTTTAGCTTAACTGTGATTGTACTGTAATATGCAGCCCCCAAGACAATTTCATCATTAGTGACTGTCCCTCAATAAAAATAAAGTTTGAGTGTCCCTGCTTTACACATATAATGTAAACGCCATCACACATTCTGTCTTTCAAAATCCTTCACAGATGATGTGTGCGATTGTCCAAGGCCACTTCTCAAGCTGTTCTTATTGAATGTAAAAAAAAAAAAAGGAGTTGAAAATGCATTTAACAAACACAGCAATATGCCATGGCCTGTGTCCTTTTTCAAGCTTGGAGAACTGGCATAAGGAAAGTGGAGGGCTGATTAAGCACGCAGCAACTTAAGGGTTAACTTTTGTCTGAACTGCTAGGTGTATGTGTAGGTGTATTAGCTGATCTTGCAGCTAGAGGGGGGTGTTGCAGAGCCTATATTAGTTACTGCAGGAAGGAAGTAGGGTCACTAACCTGTTCTTTGTCTTGCAAGTTGGATCTCTGGAGAGGTCTCGTCGTGCTTTCTAGGCTGTTAGTGGAGGTCCAAGAGGCTCCTGTGAAGAGGAAGAAAATACCTGTTACTTCAATGGTGATGCTATCCCTCCTTCTCCCTCTGTACCTTCTGCTAAGCTTTTTTATTTTTTTCCCTTTTCTTCTTTCTCTCATTTCGCTTCCACTGCTTCTAATTTTCTTTCTCTTTGCCAATTCTATATTTCTCCCATCTCCTTCTTCTACCACTATATGTCCTTTTCCCTGTCATTTTTTTTCTCCTGCCTATCCCTGTTAACCTATGTTCCTTACCAGCCCTCTTTACAGCCCCCTCTCCTTCTTACATCCTCCCTTCCCTCTTACATCCGCTACTGCTTAGGTTAGGATTCCCTCCCCTGGTATCACCCCTCTTCTAATCCCCCTGAAGGAGCTAGGTTTGGGGTCTTCGTGTCCATACTTCTCCGGGAGGACACTGCAGGGTCTATGGGATCGGCATTTCCCCTCTTACTCCTGGACAAAGGGATGGTGCTGGGGGTGAGGCGGATGATGGTGGCTATTTCGGATCCGAGGTTGAAGGGGTCCTCATGGTAGTTGCGACTATCGGCGGCATTGCAGGGCGGTAATGGTAGGTGGAAAGCAGTTAAGACAAAAAGCAGCACAGCAAGGCGGCCGTTGGCCCCGGCTCCCACAATAGTAAGTGGGGTGTCCAGGGTCAGCTATGACCATGTGAGGGGGCGGGACCTAATATTAGCAGGCAGGGTGGCGGTAGAAAGAAGGAGGGAGTCCCAAAAATGGGTATGAGACAAGGGAAATAGGGCAAGAAGGGTCCAGGCACCAATATGTGCACTATAGCTCTGGATTTAACCCATGCAAGGAAGGGCTTAGGGGGAAAAGGAGGATATGTGACCATTATGGCGAGTTTGTGAATAAGGTTGCTAGCAAGGGGGCCTTACAGCATTTAGGGTGTTAGTGGCCTGGGGAGCCAAGGACAGGTGGTTAGGGGCCTCATCCCTGATTCCAGTGATACCCCCACTTTCAATTTTGTTCCGCAGTTACACATGGCGTCATCAGCAGCGGCTTCCAACAGGGATACCTCTACACCACCCCAAATCCTGCCCGCAGCAGTGGCACCATCGGACCCTGCAACAATGCAGGCCCTCAGGCCAATCACGTTTAGTGGCGATACCCATGACATCTGTAGACCCTGTGGCGGCTGGAGCTGGTGAGTCATAACTTGCCCCACACAGTAGGGATGAGGATAGTTACTCCACAGGGATTCTGATAGTTCAACAAGGTTTAAAAATAAGGAGATTGGCTGATGTGTAAGGGGCTAGCACAGTGGGCTCAGTGAATTTAGGTATAGCAGTAGGGGGTCAGGGCGGAGCGGCACCAATAACACAGTGAAGTAGCCAATCTACTTCCACTAGGGCTCTAATAGCGAGCACTTCAGACACGTACCCGTGTATAGTGCACTCACTGCACTCTCACCTGAATAGCTAGAAGATTTAAAGAAGGGAGGTACGTGACAATATTCAAACTATCTAGGGTGGCGGACCACTTAAAATAAATGGCTGAAGAAGGAACAGGAGATTAAAAAAATAAAAGGCCAGAGACTTGAGAGGAGTAGATGAGATGCTTCTGTGTGCTAGTGTTCTGCTACCTGAAAGCTAATCCCCAGCATGCTCTCAATATACGCAAATACATGGAAGTCATAGATGACATCCATACCAGGGGTAATGGTGCAGTACCCTAGTCGCTAGGGTACACAAAGGAAGCCTTTTGCATTCTCCCTATTCTCCCGGAAAGCTTCTAGCTGATGGGGGCGTGTTTCAGGGTAGGCAATACATGAACCACTGCTTGCCAATGGGTTGTGCAATATCATGTGCATACTTTGCACTGTCAAGTTCTTTCTTGTATTGGGCAATGGTGCATGAGTCCGGGCTGGTACATGCAGCTCCTTACTTAGATGATTTCCTTTTTTCCTGGGAAGGGCCGGGTCCGGAGATTGGGCTAGGCTTCGAGGAACCATGCAACAACTGGCCCTGCGCTTAGGTGTTCTGCTAGCTGAGGAAAAGACTGAAGGGCCATGTACGCACATAGTATTCTTAGGTATAGAAATAGACACTGTTGCCAAGGAGTGCAGATTACCAGCACAAATAGTTGGATCCGCCTTCACTGCAATTCGGGTCATCCTAGATGAAGGCAGGTCTACTCTAAGGGACTTTCAATCTTTACTAGGTCTATTGACCTTCGCATCCTGGGTGATCACCATAGGTACGATTTTCAATAGGAGGACGGAGGCGACCACTATGGGGGTTTCAATTATCTAGGGCTACAGTGAGGGTTTCTCAAGACATTAGAATGGATTTGACTGTGTGGTTTTTCTTCCTGCAGGAGTTCAATGGCATGAGGATCTGGTGAACTAAACCGGTCAGCAGCCAGCATCTGTTCACTGATGCAGTGGGTGTCATGTCTTAGGGGCTTAATTTTGGTGTGACAATCTGACCGTGGTTCATGCCATTAATCGGCTGTCTGCCTCTTCCCAGTAGTTAATGTATTGCACCAATTAGTTTTGCTTTGTTTTTGACATAGCATCACATTCACGGCTAAGCATGTTCCCAGGACAGGTAGTGTTATCGAGGACACACTGTCTAGGGGTCAGTGGGACGGAATTAGGGAGGTAGCACCTGCTGCTTTGGCTAAGGGTGATGAGTGTCCTGCTTGTCTCTGGTAGGTGCTGAGTTCTGGGGTCCAGGGTTTGCAGGCTGCTAAGACTTGGCAATTGTACTGTGGGTACTGGGGGATTGGGAAGTTTTTTTTCTTTCCACAAGGGGGCTTTCTTGGAGATCGCAGAACACACATAGTTTTTTGCAATGCGGTCGCATGCTTGCATGAAGGGGGTCTGGCGCCAGTCACCATCTTATTCTTTTCCAGGTTGTATGGGGTCCCAGATGTCTCTAAATCCTTCTTGGCTAGGGCTGCAATTAAGGGAGCACATAGGTTGTAGGGAGCTGCAAAAGATATCAGAGAACCAGTCACTAAAAGTAGGTTAAGTCTTATGATAGGAGCCCTTTCCAGGGATTTGTAGTTCACAGTTCGAAGTCGTCCTCTTTGCTGAAGAATTTTTTCCTAGCATATTTTGCTGCACTGCAAATTAGCAAATTGGTAGCACAGTCAAAGCATTCGGCAGGGTCAGCGCTGCTTCTAGATCATGTTAGATTAGATAAGGGGGCGGTTTTGGTGTTGGAAGCACGCTCCATAACTGATTAGATGTGTAAGAGTAGATGGCTTAATTTGCTTTCGCAGGTGGAGCCATCTATTTGCCCAATACATGTTTCTAGTACGTTGGGATAGGTCCTGCCTATCGAGGTTTCTGTTTAGAATGGTGTTGTATAGGGTTGTTATGAGCTTGGGGTGGAATCCTTCAGTAGTAGCTCCCCATTCTTTTCGAATTGGTGCCACCACAGATGCAGCTTTGTCAGGGTCTTCAAATGGTGAAATGTAGGTATTAGGCAGGTGGACATCAGCTAGGTAAAAATATATAGGGGCTTTGAAGCAAGGGGAGGTCTAAGGTTGTTCAGTTCTGTGCTCATGGTTTTGTTGGTTTGGGAAGCCAGGGATTAATTTTTATGGTGTTGCAGATATGAGGCTACCGTGCAAGAGAGTATGTTTTTGGGGAAATTCTTATGTCCATTGGGCTGCGCTGCGAGCAGCATCCAGTTCAGGAGGTTAACAGTTGGGTTGCTGGCGCAGAGGCTGTGTATTTGTTGGCTGGGGAAGAGAGGAATATAATGGTCGGACTTGACGACACAGGTGGCGGAGGCCAGAAGGAGGTGAGGCTGTTCCCATGTGATTGTCGTACACTTAGGAGGAAATTATGTCGGGACTATGCCCATGGGAGATTTAACTAGTGTCAGGATAGTAGACATTAGATAGTTGGCAGCTTAGTTTCCTGGGGTTAACTTGATTTGGTCATACATTATTTCTCATACCGTAGGGAGACACACAAATTCACGTCAGACAGGATTTAGGGTGAAGAGAAAGCTTTATAGGGACGAAGGAAGGGCAGTGTTAGCAGAGGGTGGAGAGGCTATCACCCACGGGAACATTAGGATTAACTGCCCTGGACTCTTCCTAACTGAGTTGATTTTGCAAAACATTTTGTTCCCTGGCTTCTCTTTGTGTTTAATGGCGGCAAGAGTCCCTGGTCCTCTTTGGGTGACGGCAGCGGGGTGCGACAAATCAGGGTTAGGCTCAGCCTTGCGGGGTGTAAGAGGAGGAGGACACGTGAGCACATTCAACGCCAGCCACAAGGGCTGATGCACGGGGGCACCCCTATTCCTTTAGAGCGGTTGCACCCCTTACTTAGGACAGGGAAGATCTTGCAGGCCAACGTTCAGCTATTTAAGTATGCAAGTTAATAATAAGGTATTATTTAAATAAATGCAACCCCTGTCCCCAGAGGGAGAAGGGGTTTTCTCCCATAACTGGTGTCTGAGTGATTATTTTGTGTTATTGTGTGTGTATGGGAATTGTCATCACCTAGAGGGAAAGGTATAGAAAGTTTTACCCTTAGGAAAGGGGAGGGCTAATTAAGCACGCAGCATCTTAAGGGTTAACTTTTGTCTAAACTGCTAGGTGTATGTGTAGGTGTATTGGCTGATCTGGCAGCTAGAGGGGGATGTTTAAGAGCCTATATTAGTGACTGCAGGCAGGAAGTAGGGTCACTAACCTGTTTTTTTGTCTTCCCTCCCAAGTTACAGGTTGTTTGGTTGCCAGTCATGGACGAAGTGTTGCAGTTGACAGCATGCAGTAGAGATCCGGCGATAGTCTTACTTTGGCTGGGGGCTGAATAGTTATTTGGACCTTGGTAAGACCAAAGTGCTGTAATTGTGTTTTTAGGGACCTTCCTTCTGAACTAACAGTCTTTTGACTGAGGAACCGTTGTCTTAGAAGTTTGGGGGTCCCTCAGCTCCAGGCTTAATTGTAGGAGCATGGTGTCATGTGTCCTGTTGTGGCAGCAGCAGGGTGGGTCAAATCAGGGTTAGGCTCAGCCTGGCGGGGTGTAAGAGGAGGGGGACATGTGAACACATTCAATGCCAGCCGCAAAGGGCTGATGCTCCGGGGCTCCCTGCATGATCCCTCCAGGCAAGCCCACAAGGCTGACAGAATGGGGCGCCCCCATTCCTTTAGTGCGGTTGCACCCCTTACTTAGGAGTTGTAGGACAGGGAAGATCTTGTCGACCAACGTTGAGCTATTTAAGTATGCAAGTTAATAATAAGTTATTGTTACAGAGCCTACTAACTGTAAGATGGCCTCAGACTAAAGTTATAAGGATATAAAAGAGCAAAATGAAAATGCTCTAAAATCATATGGGGTCCTGTGGCTGTTAGAGGATAATCTAGTGTGGGGGGGGGGAGTGTAGAATGTGTCAGTGGACTATTGGGTAGGCATTGTTATGGTTGATTATGTACTGGAGCTTTGGCAAAGCCTAGTGGGACTGGATCAACTCATTACATTTGATTTAATTAAATAAAAAAATCTCTGCTGCTGAAATGCTCTATTGTGGAAGAAGAGGTTGTGGTTAGTAACACTGAGTTTTAACATTAGAACATTAACCTGATGTACCAAGCTCCTTACAAGGCTGGTAATTGGGAGCCTTAGTTAGTGATATGTATACAGCGCATTGTCACTGAATATTGCTGATTTGAGTGAGAGCATTAAAATGCTACTGCTCCAAAAAAAATATACTATCATAACATTGTTTTGATATCAGCTCTATTATAGCAACAATATAAGATCAAGCTCAATATTCTAATACTTGTGTTGATTCATTTTTTATATCATCTTATAATTAAAGGGACAATAAACTGATGGGCAAAACTACAATAGGTTGGTTCTAACTCACCATCCCAGAGACAGAACTTATTTTCACTTTCTAGTAAACATATTTCTGCAGGTCATTTTGCAATGAAATTCAGTTTTAAATTAGGCAGTTACACTAAAGCACCAGCTCAATTGCAATGTGTTGAAAAACCAGAGAATAAAGCAATGTTTAAAGATTTATAATATAGTGCAGCTGTTGAATTGCACTGCAAATTAGCTGCAGAGATTTTTAGTTTTAGAATTGTTAAAATGTATCAAATAAATTTGTTTTCCTTTGCTCTTTACAAAAGTCACAGCTTTGCAGACCAGGAAAAGCTAGGGGGCAGGATTAAAAAACAAACATATGAGCCAGTCATCAATGCACTGCCCCTTTTTCTGCTCTGCTCCATATTTGACAGTTCTCTTCAAACAGAGCATCGCTCTGTCTGCTTTGTTTTAAGGAAAACATACACAGTGCAGCCAGAGACCAGCGCTGTTTGAAGAGAACAGCCTGATGTGGAGCAACTCTGCAAAGTGAAAGCACTAACAGTTTCTGCATGTGTCCCGTTCTTTCTGCAGACATGCTGCATTTTCTGCAATGGCATATCAGATCAATGCCTTGGGGCTCACGATGCTGGGTTTTTCTTTTCTCCTATACCAGAAGTACCTGCATTCTCTTATTTTTAACCCTTCACAGGTGCTGCTTGATAAAGCTCCATATTTTCTTACTGGGAGCTTACATCTTGGAGCTTAAGTATTCTTGCACTCTGTGACATAAGCAAAGGACAGTCACAGATCAGGGAGATTGCTGGCGTTTTGGCAGCTGTATTGTTCATTTCAGATAAGAGTGCATAATGCAAAGCAGGAATAGGGGTGGGCGAATGTTTTGCAATATTTGAAAAATTCAACAATTTTTTTTATCCAAACAAGCTTTATTAATTTTTCTATGAAGTGACTATTATATATAAATTGGAAGAGAAAGAAATAATAAAGTTGTAAAGATGTATAGATCATTAATGTTTTCACTTAAACAGAAACAGAATTTATGTTTACCTGATAAATTTCTTTCTCCAACGGTGTGTCCGGTCCACGGCGTCATCCTTACTTGTGGGATATTCTCTTCCCCAACAGGAAATGGCAAAGAGCCCAGCAAAGCTGGTCACATGATCCCTCCTAGGCTCCGCCTACCCCAGTCATTCGACCGACGTTAAGGAGGAATATTTGCATAGGAGAAACCATATGGTACCGTGGTGACTGTAGTTAAAGAAAAATAAAATATCAGACCTGATTAAAAAAACCAGGGCGGGCCGTGGACCGGACACACCGTTGGAGAAAGAAATTTATCAGGTAAACATAAATTCTGTTTTCTCCAACATAGGTGTGTCCGGTCCACGGCGTCATCCTTACTTGTGGGAACCAATACCAAAGCTTTAGGACACGGATGAAGGGAGGGAGCAAATCAGGTCACCTAAATGGAAGGCACCACGGCTTGCAAAACCTTTCTCCCAAAAATAGCCTCAGAAGAAGCAAAAGTATCAAACTTGTAAAATTTGGTAAAAGTGTGCAGTGAAGACCAAGTCGCTGCCCTACATATCTGATCAACAGAAGCCTCGTTCTTGAAGGCCCATGTGGAAGCCACAGCCCTAGTGGAATGAGCTGTGATTCTTTCGGGAGGCTGCCGTCCGGCAGTCTCGTAAGCCAATCTGATGATGCTTTTAATCCAAAAAGAGAGAGAGGTAGAAGTTGCTTTTTGACCTCTCCTTTTACCTGAATAAACAACAAACAAGGAAGATGTTTGTCTAAAATCCTTTGTAGCATCTAAATAGAATTTTAGAGCGCGAACAACATCCAAATTGTGCAACAAACGTTCCTTCTTTGAAACTGGTTTTGGACACAGAGAAGGTACGATAATCTCCTGGTTAATGTTTTTGTTAGAAACAACTTTTGGAAGAAAACCAGGTTTAGTACGTAAAACCACCTTATCTGCATGGAACACCAGATAAGGAGGAGAACACTGCAGAGCAGATAATTCTGAGACTCTTCTAGCAGAAGAAATCGCAACTAAAAACAAAACTTTCCAAGATAATAACTTAATATCAACGGAATGTAAGGGTTCAAACGGAACCCCCTGAAGAACTGAAAGAACTAAATTGAGACTCCAAGGAGGAGTCAAAGGTTTGTAAACAGGCTTGATTCTAACCAGAGCCTGAACAAAGGCTTGAACATCTGGCACAGCTGCCAGCTTTTTGTGAAGTAATACCGACAAGGCAGAAATCTGTCCCTTCAGGGAACTTGCAGATAATCCTTTTTCCAATCCTTCTTGGAGGAAGGATAGAATCCTAGGAATCTTAACCTTGTCCCAAGGGAATCCTTTAGATTCACACCAACAGATATATTTTTTCCAAATTTTGTGGTAAATCTTTCTAGTCACAGGCTTTCTGGCCTGAACAAGAGTATCGATCACAGAATCTGAGAATCCTCGCTTCGATAAAATCAAGCGTTCAATCTCCAAGCAGTCAGCTGGAGTGAAACCAGATTCGGATGTTCGAACGGACCCTGAACAAGAAGGTCTCGTCTCAAAGGTAGCTTCCAAGGTGGAGCCGATGACATATTCACCAGATCTGCATACCAAGTCCTGCGTGGCCACGCAGGAGCTATCAAGATCACCGACGCCCTCTCCTGCTTGATCCTGGCTATCAGCCTGGGGATGAGAGGAAATGGCGGGAACACATAAGCTAGTTTGAAGGTCCAAGGTGCTACTAGTGCATCCACTAGAGCCGCCTTGGGATCCCTGGATCTGGCCCCGTAGCAAGGAACTTTGAAGCTCTGACGAGAGGCCATCAGATCCATGTCTGGAATGCCCCACAGGTGAGTGACTTGGGCAAAGATTTCCGGATGGAGTTCCCACTCCCCCGGATGCAATGTCTGACGACTCAGAAAATCCGCTTCCCAATTTTCCACTCCTGGGATGTGGATAGCAGACAGGTGGCAGGAGTGAGACTCCGCCCAAAGAATAATTTTGGTTACTTCTTCCATCGCTAGGGAACTCCTTGTTCCCCCCTGATGGTTGATGTACGCAACAGTCGTCATGTTGTCTGATTGAAACCGTATGAACCTGGTCCTCGCAAGCTGGGGCCAGGCCTGGAGCGCATTGAATATCGCTCTCAGTTCCAGAATATTTATCGGTAGAAGAGATTCTTCCCGAGACCAAAGACCCTGAGCTTTCAGGGATCCCCAGACCGCGCCCCAGCCTATCAGACTGGCGTCGGTCGTGACAATGACCCACTCTGGTCTGTGGAACATCATCCCTTGAGACAGATTGTCCAGGGACAGCCACCAACGGAGTGAGTCTCTGGTCCTCTGATTTACTTGTATCTTCGGAGACAAGTCTGTATAGTCCCCATTCCACTGACTGAGCATGCACAGTTGTAATGGTCTTAGATGAATGCGCGCAAAAGGAACTATGTCCATCGCCGCCACCATCAACCCGATCACTTCCATGCACTGAGCTATGGAAGGAAGAGGAACGGAATGAAGTATCCGACAAGAGTCCAGAAGCTTTGTTTTTCTGGCCTCTGTTAGAAAGATCCTCATTTCTAAGGAGTCTATAATTGTTCCCAAGAAGGGAACCCTTGTTGACGGGGATAGAGAACTCTTTTCCACGTTCACTTTCCAGCCGTGAGATCTGAGAAAGGCCAGGACAATGTCCGTGTGAGCCTTTGCTTGAGGAAGGGACGACGCTTGAATCAGAATGTCGTCCAGGTAAGGTACTACTGCAATGCCCCTTGGTCTTAGCACCGCTAGAAGGGACCCTAGTACCTTTGTGAAAATCCTTGGAGCAGTGGCTAATCCGAAAGGAAGCGCCACGAACTGGTAATGTTTGTCCAGGAATGCAAACCTTAGGAACCGATGATGTTCCTTGTGGATAGGAATATGTAGATACGCATCCTTTAAATCCACCGTGGTCATAAATTGACCTTCCTGGATGGAAGGAAGGATAGTTCGAATGGTTTCCATCTTGAACGATGGGACCTTGAGAAATTTGTTTAAGATCTTGAGATCTAGGATTGGTCTGAACGTTCCCTCTTTTTTGGGAACTATGAACAGATTGGAGTAGAACCCCATCCCTTGTTCTCTTAATGGAACAGGATGAATCACTCCCATTTTTAACAGGTCTTCTACACAATGTAAGAACGCCTGTCTTTTTATGTGGTCTGAAGACAACTGCGACTTGTGGAACCTCCCCCTTGGGGGAAGTCCCTTGAATTCCAGAAGATAACCCTGGGAGACTATTTCTAGCGCCCAAGGATCCAGAACATCTCTTGCCCAAGCCTGAGCGAAGAGAGAGAGTCTGCCCCCCACCAGATCCGGTCCCGGATCGGGGGCCAATATTTCATGCTGTCTTGGTAGCAGTGGCAGGTTTCTTGGCCTGCTTTCCCTTGTTCCAGCCTTGTATTGGTCTCCAAGCTGGCTTGGCCTGAGAAGTATTACCCTCTTGCTTAGAGGACGTAGCACCTTGGGCTGGTCCGTTTTTACGAAAGGGACGAAAATTAGGTCTATTTTTTGCCTTGAAGGGCCGATCCTGAGGAAGGGCGTGGCCCTTACCCCCAGTGATATCAGAGATAATCTCTTTCAAGTCAGGACCAAACAGCGTTTTCCCCTTGAAAGGAATGTTTAGTAGCTTGTTCTTGGAAGACGCATCAGCCGACCAAGATTTCAACCAAAGCGCTCTGCGCGCCACAATAGCAAACCCAGAGTTCTTAGCCGCTAACTTAGCCAATTGCAAAGAGGCGTCTAGAGTGAAAGAATTAGCCAATTTGAGAGCATTGATTCTGTCCATAATCTCCTCATAAGGAGGAGAGTCACTATCGAGCACCTTAAGCAGTTCATCAAACCAGAAATATGCGGCTGTAGTGACAGGGACAATGCATGAAATGGGTTGTAGAAGGTAACCCTGCTGAACAAACATCTTTTTAAGCAAACCTTCTAATTTGTTATCCATAGGATCTTTGAAAGCACAACTATCCTCTATGGGAATAGTGGTGCGTTTGTTTAAAGTAGAAACCGCTCCCTCGACCTTGGGGACTGACTGCCATAAGTCCTTTCTGGGGTCGACCATAGGAAACAATTTTTTAAATATGGGGGGAGGGACGAAAGGAATACCGGGCCTTTCCCATTCTTTATTAACAATGTCCGCCACCCGCTTGGGTATAGGAAAAGCTTCTGGGAGCCCCGGCACCTCTAGGAACTTGTCCATTTTACATAGTTTCTCTGGGATGACTAAATTTTCACAATCATCCAGAGTGGATAATACCTCCTTAAGCAAAATGCGGAGATGTTCCAATTTAAATTTAAATGTAATCACATCAGATTCAGCCTGCTGAGAAATGTTCCCTAAATCAGTAATTTCTCCCTCAGACAAAACCTCCCTGGCCCCCTCAGATTGGGTTAGGGGCCCTTCAGAGATATTAATATCAGCGTCGTCATGCTCTTCAGTAACTAAAACAGAGCAGCCACGCTTACGCTGACAAGGGTTCATTTTGGCTAAAATGTTTTTGACAGAATTATCCATTACAGCCGTTAATTGTTGCATAGTAAGGAGTATTGGCGCGCTAGATGTACTAGGGGCCTCCTGAGTGGGCAAGACTCGTGTAGACGAAGGAGGGAATGATGCAGTACCATGCTTACTCCCCTCACTTGAGGAATCATCTTGGGCATCATTGTCATTATCACATAAATCACATTTATTTAAATGAATAGGAATTCTGGCTTCCCCACATTCAGAACACAGTCTATCTGGTAGTTCAGACATGTTAAACAGGCATAAACTTGATCAGAAAGTACAAAAAACGTTTTAAAATAAAACCGTTACTGTCACTTTAAATTTTAAACTGAACACACTTTATTACTGCAATTGCGAAAAAACATGAAGGAATTGTTCAAAATTCACCAAATTTTCACCACAGCGTCTTAAAGCCTTGAAAATATTGCACACCAATTTTGGAAGCTTTAACCCTTAAAATAACGGAACCGGAGCCGTTTTAAGCTTTAAACCCCTTTACAGTCCCTGGTATCTGCTTTGCTGAGACCCAACCAAACCCAAAGGGGAATACGATACCAAATGACGCCTTCAGAAGTCTTTTATAAGTATCAGAGCTCCTCTCACATGCGACTGCATGCCATGCCTCTCAAAAACAAGTGCGCAACACCGGCGCGAAAATGAGACTCTGCCTATGCTTTGGGAAAGCCCCTAAAGAATAAGGAGTCTAAAACAGTGCCTGCCGATATTATTAAATCAAAATACCCAGAATAAATGATTCCTCAAGGCTAAATAAGTGTTAATATCAATCGATTTAGCCCAAAAAAAGTCTACAGTTTAAATAAGCCCTTGTGAAGCCCTTATTTACAATCGTAATAAACATGGCTTACCGGATCCCATAGGGAAAATGACAGCTTCCAGCATTACATCGTCTTGTTAGAATGTGTCATACCTCAAGCAGCAAGAGACTGCAAACTGTTCCCCCAACTGAAGTTAATTGCTCTCAACAGTCCTGTGTGGAACAGCCATGGATTTTAGTTACGGTTGCTAAAATCATTTTCCTCATACAAACAGAATTCTTCATCTCTTTTCTGTTTCTGAGTAAATAGTACGTACCAGCACTATTTGAAAATAACAAACTCTTGATTGAATAATGAAAAACTACAGTTAAACACTAAAAAACTCTAAGCCATCTCCGTGGAGATGTTGCCTGTACAACGGCAAAGAGAATGACTGGGGTAGGCGGAGCCTAGGAGGGATCATGTGACCAGCTTTGCTGGGCTCTTTGCCATTTCCTGTTGGGGAAGAGAATATCCCACAAGTAAGGATGACGCCGTGGACCGGACACACCTATGTTGGAGAAATGTAGTACAACGAAGGCACTTCCTAAATAAAGCTCGGGGGTTTGATGAAAGTTCTTGTCAAGTCTTTTTTGAACATACATACCCCTTTTCTAAGCTTGTTTATATTGTGTTTACATCTTTAACATTGAAAATGAGAACAATTTCAATTTTACATTGTTATTCATAACTGTCTACCCAAGTTTTTGAAGTGAAGATGAAGAAAATAGAAGGGGGGGGGAGAACAAAAAACAAAAAAAAATGCTTGAAATATTATTTACTGTGTTGCTAAATAGTGTTGCTCCAGATGGCCAGCATTGTTTCATGGGTTTCTAATCTGTGTGTTTTTAGGTAGTGGTATCTCTCAAGTGTGAGGAGTTCAGACACTTGTCATCGCCATTCTTGTGCAGTTGGTATGTTTTGTGTTTTCCATTTTTTAGGAATAAGCTTCTTAGCACCTGTTAACAAGATCAAAAGAAGGACTTGATTTGCTGCATCTTTTATCTTGGGCAGTGAGCAAAATAAAAGTTTTTTTGGTGTATTGGGAATTGAGTATTTCTGATATAATATGTAGGATCTCTGTCCAAAAAGTATTCAGTTGCGGGCAGGAGCACCATATGTGAAGGAGGGAGCCAAGAATTGTAATCTATATCTTGACTAAGTTCTTTACTCCAATTAGTTGTGTATGAAGGAAAAGTAGTAGATTCTGTAATAATGAGAATCTTATATATAAGTGATATAAGATGTTTAGGAGTTGCAGACATAATACATAGATTCTTGAAGGGTGTTGTTTCCCTTCCCAAGTCTTTTTTATGTTTGTGATGTAATATGTAATGTATGAGCTGGTTGTAATTTAACCATGAGGAGAAAATCTCCCCTTGATCTCCTTTCAGCTGAGAGTGTGTTTTGAGGAGACCGTTCTCTGTAGTATATTGTATGGATCCTATTCTTAAGCTATATGGTTGTTTTATACGGAATCCCCTCTGGCAGTAGGGAAGTTCAGTATTTTCAATGATTGGTGTTAAAGGGGAATGTCTAGAAGAAACATGGGTGATATTCGCTATTATTTTATCCCACTCTGACATTATTTTGGTTGATATTAGATATTTATTTAAGTTCTAGTTTGTGGTGAAGTCCATGCAATAGAGCTGATGTTGTTTAGTTTAAAGATTTGTCTATCTAAGTTTACCCAAGCCTTATAATTAGTGTCATGAGCCCATTCTACGATGTGCTGTAATATGATAGCTCTTGTATAGGCTATTAGATTTGATACTCTTAACCCTCCTCTGTCTCTTGGCAAATACATAGTTCTTTTTGGGATTCTAGGCTTTATATCTGCCCAGATAAATTGCTCAATTGTTTTTTGTAGTTGGGTAAGATTACCCGCGGGAAGTGTTATTGGCAAAGCTTGTAGAATATATAGTATTCGTAGGAGGACATTCATTTTTATGACCCCAATTCTCTCTAACCAAGATAGTGGTTTGTTCTTCCACGATGATAGGTCCCGTGTAATATCCTTTTTAAGTGTTATATAGTTATATTTATGGAGTTCATGGAGAGATGTAGTTAAATATATTCCCAGGAATTTTAATTTGTTTTGTGTGATTGTTATGTTGTGGTTATTTCTGAGTTGTTTCATGTGGTGTTGCTGTGTGTTAATGTTTAATAGTACTGATTTGGTCAAGTTGAGAAGAAAGTTTGATATTTTTCCATAAGATCCTAATTTCTCTAGTAGTTCAGGAATGGAATGTTCTGCGTCTGTCAAAGTAAAGAGGATGTCATCTGCATATAGTGCTTGTTTATATTTAGTGTCACCTACTATCATTATCTTAATTTTATTGTTTTTTCTAATTTTTTGGGCCAGAACTTCAATGGATATAGCGAAGAGTAGAGGGGAGAGAGGACACCCCTGTCTGGTGCCATTGTGTCTAAAGAATGAATCTGACAATGTGCCATTCACTCTTATTCTTGCGTTCGTATTGGAGTATTATGCCATTGATAGATTTAAAAAAGGCTTTGGTACCCCCATTACCTCCATCGCCCATAACAGAAAAGACCATCTAACCCTATCAAGGCCTTCTCCGCATCAGTCGAAAATAACACCAGTGGAGTGCCTGTCATCTTTGCATGGTTTATTAATTGTAATCCTTTAGTGGTGTTGTCCCTAGCCTCTCTGCCAGGGACAAACCCCATTTGATCATTAGATATCATGCTATGTAAATGTTTATTTAATTAGTTTGCCAGTATTTTTGCTAATATCTTCATGTCTGTATTTATCAAAGATATGGTCTGAAATTCTCAGGGCATGTGGCCGTTTTACCCAGTTTGTGGATAACCGTGATATGAGCCTCTATTAAATTCTTTGATAATATAGGCTCGTCTTTTAAGTTGATAAATAGTGAAAGCATGTGGGGGGATAAAATGTCTTTAATTTCTTTATAGTAGCAGGATGTGTAACCATCCAGTCCTGGGCTCTTACCTGTCAGAATATCTTTAATCACTTGGTACAGTTCTTCTCTAGTTATTGGGAATTCTAGATAATCTGCTGCGTATTTACTCAATACCGGTAGATCCAGGCTTTGAAAGTATGTATTAGTGTTGTCTCTAATTAGTTTTTCATTCACCCTTTCCTGAGTACTCTCATCTGTGTCATCTATGTTATATAAAGTCTTATAGTAATTTTGAAAAAAATTAAGGAATTTGTGAGCTACTTTTTATGTGGTGCACTTCTTTTGTTTTTAAAGAGTGTATGTAGGTGTTCAGATGCTTCCTACGAAGATTTATTGCCAGGATCTTTCCTGTTTTTTTCCACTTTCATAGTATTGTTGGTTTTAAAATAAAGCTTTACACTGATGGATTTCCCTCAGATGTTGTTTAATTTCTATTCTGGAAGATAATAAGTTGTTTTTAACAGTGTCATTAGAAGGGTGAGATTTATGTTTTGTTTCAAGGGAGCTCAATTTAATAAGGAGTTCAGAGTGTTTCTCTCGGAATTGTCTAAGGAGTTTTGCCCTGTGTTTAATTAGGATACTGCGTATCACGGTTTTATGTGCTTCCCATTCGTTAATTGCAGACGTGGAGGATTGTGTGTTAATCTCAAAGTATTCCGCCAATTCTTTTTGGATATTAGCTTTGATTAGCGAATTATCTAAAAGAGTGTCATCTAATCCCCATATTTTAGTGGAAACCGGGAAGTCAGGCCATAGTATTGAGCAGGTAACGGGTGCATGGTCTGACCACGTTATAGATCCTATATCGTACTGATTTGTATTGTTTATCTCATTTGAGTCAGTGTAAATGTAATCGATCCTCGTATAGCTATTGTGTGGAGGTGAATAGAAAGTATAATCCTTGTCTGTTGGATGTAGTGTTCTCCATGTGTCATGTAGAGCAATACTATGGAGGGTGGATCTGACTGATTTTCATGTAGTGTCAGGGATACTGGTTGTCCCTCTGGAAGAGTCCATAGGAGGGTCTATTAGGAGATTAAAATATCTGGCTAGATATGTTGTTCCTTTAGCGTCACCCAATATTAAATTAGCTATCTTTTTAAAGAATATATTTTGGGCCTGATTTGGAGCATAGTCATCAGTGTAATGTGATGTCCATATAGCAATCCCACTAGAAGGAGATATCGTCCATCTGGATCTTGTTCGATGTGGGTTTTCTGGAATGGGAATGGGAGCATTTTATGTAACAATATTCGGACGCAAAGAAAGCTGTGGGATAATGTGTGTTATACCATTTGGGCTCTTTCCCCTTTTGATAGTGGGTTTCTTGTATCATCGAGGTATGGCTATTTAGTTTGTTTAGTTCCTATTGACCATTTGCCTGGGCTATTTAGACCTTTCACATTTAAAGTAGTTAAGTTAAGAGAATGGTCCTGAAATCTACTGGGTTTGGAATTCATTTTAACAAGCAACAACAAAAATTAATAAAGAGGGAAGGTTCTTAGGGATATTAAATAGTATTTTTCTCAGTAAGAAGTTATATTATAGCGTATAAGTGAAAGAGATTAATGCTTAGGAGGTAAGGTAATAAGGTGGTTGTATGAATATACATTCCTGAGGCAGACAGAATTATGATACAAAACAAATAGATAGTTACCAATGTACACAACCCTACTCTGTGGTAGGATAAACTGGATAGTACTAGTACTATTAGGGGTAGTATCCCCATCACTGGCTAAGGTGTGATAATATCTTATTTTATCATTTTGGCATAGATGGGTACAAGTAAGGAATAGGGGTGTTGGGTTGGAGGGAGTAAGATGGGATTGGAGGGGAGGTAGAGGGAGGGGTGATCTGGGGATATTATCCAAGGGGAAACCATTTATTATGTTATTTCTTAAAAATGTATCCTTAAGGGAGTTCCATGGGTATTTAATATGGTTGTTGGAATGAGGAGCTGTGGGAGGGGTATGAAACCAAATAACCTTTTTTCTTATAGTATTACTTTGATCTCCATGATCTAGTAATTTTGTTCATTCATATATTAGGAGGTAGTTAAATGTATTTGTTGTTTACCTAACAAATGTAGAATAAGCAGATCAGAAGTGATTAACATAAATAACCCTGAAAGGTCCACATCACAACCATAAACATGGAATAAGCATAAACATTGAACTTAAAACTTTCTACCTGTTTTCAAGTCAAAAACATTTTAAAGTCATTAACCAACATAACAGTGTGAACAATCATTTTGCATAGTTCTATGCATCCCCACTTGTAGTATCAAGTCATATTAAAAAAAGAGTTGAGGACCTTGAGTCTTCTGTCTCCCTATGGTTCTCTTCATGTTTCTGTGTTTGTTGAGTGCAACAGTGGTTGTTGAGCTGATGTGTTTTGACCTGAAGAAGCCATTCCAAAGTCCTGTTTAGAGAGTTCTGAATAAAAGTTGTGCAGATCTGTTCATTGTCTGTAGATTGCAGTCTTATTATTGTTGCTTGCAATTATGGAGACTGGGAATCCCCATCGGTATTGGATCTTACTCCTTCTCTGGGTATTTCTTCTCCCGCATGGAATATGGGATGTTTGGATCTTGTGCCTTGAAGGAGTTCCTCCTTATCCTTATAATTTAAGAATTTCCTTATAATGCCCCTGGGTGGAGCCTTAGGTGGAGGTTTAGGCCTTAAAGCCCTGTAGGCTCTCTCTATTACAATATCAGGTGAGGATGAGCTTCCTTTAATTACCCAAAAAGGCTTTGAATGTAGCCTTCTATAGCAGGAGGGTGGATGGTCTCTGAAACACCCCAGATGTGCAGGTTGTTCCTGCGGCAGCTATTGTCCAAGTCCTCAATTTTGTCATTGAGAAATTGTAGGTTGTCAGAGTGATTCTGTAATTCAGAGGTGGTATATTGTAATCTCCTCTGAGTGGTTTCTTGAGTGGATTCCATTTGTGAAACTTTGGTATCTAGTACATTTAGGTCCTTACGGAGATCCCCAAATAAATTCTGCATTTCCTGCATTACATTTTTAATATCTTCTTTGGAAGACAGGTATTGTAAGTCATTCTTGGTTACATATTGTGGTATTGGGGTATCAATGTTCTGCACTTGCGCTGTGGTTTGCTTCAGGTTGTGATTCAACTGGTTTTAGGTATTGGTTAAGTGGTTTAGAGGAGAGGTTTTTTGTCTATTTTGGTTTGCTTTTTAATAGGCATCACCTTTAGGCTTATTCCCTTTTTCTTTCTTTCTTTTTATTCCCCCCTTTTTTGTCCAAAATTAATCTTCACTATGCTGTTGTTGCTCAGATCTATTTTGGTTTAACTTTAATTGGCTTTTTTTATTTTAAGAAAAGATATTTATATGTTTAGGTGAGATACTTGCTAAAGCTACTAAAGAGTAATCAGGATAACATACAATCACAGAGATGCTTAGTTTTCTATGTGGAGATGAGGAATTGTGTAGGTACTTCAGAAGTTTATTCCAGGTATTAGATAGTGTTTGTCTAGTGTTTTTCTTTTACTTCTTATGTGCAGAGTAAGATCCTTTTTGTTATTTTTTTGTGTTTTATAGGGGAGTTTATTTTATCTAAGAGACCCTGCTTAAGGATTTATAAAAATGCTGTGTGCGTAATCTTTATGACAGCTTCTCTTCTGGCCTGTTTCTTCAACTATCCCTGTTATGGAGCAGAATTAGTGTCTGCATATAAGGCTCGATCTGAATAGAAGTAAGTGATAGAGCTGTTTAGAGTGGTAGTTGGTGTCAGGGATTTTCGTCAATGATGTAGGGAGTTAGGTGTTTATATTTTGGCTGTCCCCATGTTTTTAAGGTGCAGTTTCTACCTTTCAAGATGGCGATTTAACTGCTGTGCCTGTAACGGGTTTGTAACGCAGCCTCCCTATATGCCATGTTCAGATGGCCAACTTGAGTCGGGAGTGATGGATTTTGCTTTAGATCTTGCTTTCAGAGCTTGGGGATGTTGATCGGATGATTGCCAAGTGATCCGCTGTCTCTTTTAGTGTTAGAGCGGTGCTAGCCACTATGCTTCCCTCGGGTGAGCCGATCTACTCTCTCAACTTCCTTCCAGATGTTTCTCTGGGCTATGTCTAATCAGCTCTATCTGATCCCAGAGTGATCATAAGACCTGTAGCCTTTAATTTAGGTGAGGGTAGGGTTGGGTAGGGTTGGGTATGCCTGAATTGAGCTTTTATGCCAGCTTGGGGATGAGAAGCCCTTCTATCTTGCGACCATCTTCCCGTGTGGCCAGACTCCGCCCCCAAATTAAACAAATTTTAACACATTTGTTCATTGTACAACATTCTAACATTCGTTTAATGTAAAGTATTTCTAATGCTATCTTTAAATGTAATGTTCAATTTAAATTTTTCTAATTCGAATATTTGAAATAGAAAAATTCAAATTGATATATTTGTATCTATAATGTATCGATTTACTAAATTCAAATGTTATTTTCGAAACTTTGAATGTGGATAATCAATCTAATTATGAACATTATGAAAGTAATATTCAAAAATGGAAGTAACATTTGGTTACCAAATTTTAATGGATTTTTATTCTTATTAACATTAGATTGTCCAAAATGAATGTCCACAGGACTATTCGCTCTACCAAGCAAATTGTAGTTTTACCACATTCTCCCATTTCTAAGCAGGGACTTAACTTTTGTGTAGTGTCTGCTTTGCTTAAATTATTTATTTGGCCTTTTTTTTACATATGTTATATAACTAAAGGTCTATAAAAACTTTAAAAATGTATAATATATAATATGATGCAACACGTAAATCAATTTATTATTACTCTTTTAAAGCCTATTGTTTTACTTACTATTCAAAATCTCTGGTTATGCTATTTTTTGGCTCTATGTAAAAAATAGGGCTTTTATAGGCAAGCCGAAAATGCAATAGTCGCTCTAGGAGCAAGCCAAAAACACGCTACTGGGATTACAACAAATAAAGAGCCCTTTTTCAGAAACAAAAACCCACCAAAAGCATAACAGGTGATAGATTGTGGTTGGCCCCTATGTGTTTAATCCACCCTTTAAAATCCCTTTAAAACTGTTAATCTACATGAAAGAAAGGCTTTTCTGCAGGCCGGAAAAGATTCAGTTTACATTTATACTATGCAATCCAGCAATTTCAATGTCTTGTGTCAGCCAAAAAACAAACATTTGGTGCTGCTTCTGGCTTGTAGTATTAGCACTAGCTTCTACTTTACATTTATTTAAGTTTAATGTGCTGTTTAGATGTTCCTCATCTACCCTAAAGATGTTCTCCATAGGAAATAAAGGGTTAACATATTTATTTTAATCAGTATATAATGTTGTTAAAATTCATCAATACTATATAGGGGTATGGACATATACAGATATACATAGGAATATATATTTACAATAAAAAATTATATTTTCCTGTATGTGAAGAACATTGGAATATGAAATATGTATATATGCATACATACAAATATTTAGAGATGTATATGTATGTATACTGTATATACAATATAGCCCTTTACATCTTGTTATATACCATATACCTTTTAACCATTATAACTTTTTTTTTATTAATATTTATATGACTGTATCAGATAGTGTTTATATGGGTGTAACTGTATTTTCATTGTATTTATGCTGTGTTTAGTGCAACTTTTTTTTAGCACATTACCCTTTATGCAAGGTTTCCAGTCACACTAACCCGACAAGCGTAAAATGCGATTGCGCTCTTGCAATCATGTTTCTTTTCAACTTGTAATACGAACGCTATTTTCATTGCGCACAAAAAACAATATCACTCACGTACACCCTACGTTTTTAACCTCACTAAAGGGTTAAACACATAGTTAAAGAATCACTTGGTACCCGCAGAGCACTGCAGTGATAGCTGCATTACCCAGCTGTATGATAAGCTCTGTTAATTGACTCAGCGGCAGGTTCCGCTCAGGACCAGCAGTGCACCACGGGTCCCGAGCAGCACTTCTACTTTGTGTTTAACCCATTTACAGGGTTAAACACACAGTAGAGCAGGGTCAATAGTTCTAAAATGATATGCTCTAACGTATTAGAGCATGTCATTTTTTTACTATTATGACCCTTGAAATTTCTATTGTGTATATGAAAGAGAGCAGTTAACCCTTTTAACACAAAAAAATAGTAAAAGCTGTTAAAATGTATGGCGACACCAACAGGAAATGCATGATTTGTACAACTTGAAATGTGTCCCATGACTCTACTGATAGGGAGAATTTGCAAAGGTTGTCCATTTATCAAAAAAAGAAAAAAAAAACACAACTACAACAAAGCACTCTAATGCATTTTGAAACATTCCCTTTAAGAATGATTAGAGAGAAATGTTTAGTATCATGTCCCCTTAAGTACCAGCAGTTGGGCCAGTACAGGAGTAATTCATGCACAGTAGGAGTTCTTAGCAACAGCGTGTTTCTTGCAGAAAAAGAAATGTTCTGTAAAGCTATGAATAAGAAATAAACATGCTTTTGAGACGTATCTAATCTATATTCAGAATTGTTTAAACTACTCTTTGGCATATGTGGAAAGTTGATTGCCCCATGTTGATGTTTTTTTGAAAATCAAGTATACTATATTCAGAGACATAAAAAATGAACATACATTATAGAAACAAAAGATAATACCTGCATTTCTAAGCCTCTTATCCATAATAGGTTATTTTTAGCTGTTTTTTTTTTGTTGTTGTTTTTTTATATATTTATTTTTTAGTGAGGTTTGAAAGACAACAGGAGAGAAAAAAAGATTAAAAACCCTGCACATTGATCTTCATATCATAAGATACATATAACATCACAAAACATAATTATTATTGCAAACAAGGAATTAAGTGACTGAAAACATCCAGGTTTTCTCACACAATTTACAGAATGCAGTTTTTGTAACCAAAATAAGTTATCATATAAAAAGAAAGAAAGCAATTACGTAAGTTACAGCATCTTATATAGAACCAACTAATAAACCTCAGATATTATTCCTTTTTACCCTACGAGATTGTCCTCTCTGATCATAGCTCACCAGTATTTAAGCCTTCCCTCCTTAGACATGGAAGAGAAAAAAAAAGTATCTTCATATTTAATCGTTCTGATTCCAAACGCATTCTCCTCTTAAAATGTCAGTTTGCACATATTCTCTATTGATGAAAGGTTTATAGTTATTTGTTATTTGCATCAGATCTAAATGCTACATTTTAATATGAATGATAGAAAACAAAATGAGTACAGTGTCCCTTTAACAATATAAAGACTATCCAATATTGGTTGAAAGTAAACTATTATTGCTTGCACATTAACCCGACGTGCATAAAAAGGAGAACTTAGAATATCACGCGCGCAATAACGTATTCCCCCTTAGAAGTCAATAGAGCCAAAATTGTTGAAAAACCCCTACTCATGCACAAACAACATCACATATTCTCAAGTACGCTAAACCAACATGAAAATATGAATATTTCACATTCCAAAGTTCTTCACATAGCAGAATATGTTCTATTTTTTCATAAATACATATTTCTACATATATCTGATGTTTTTTGCACAAATATATATTTATACATATATATAGATAGATAGATAGATAGATAGACAGACAGACAGACAGACAGACAGACAGACAGACAGACGGACAGGCAGACAGACAGACAGACAGACAGAAAGACAGACAGACAGAAAGACAGACAGACAGACAGACAGACAGACAGACAGACAGACAGATAGATAGATAGATAGATAGATAGATAGATAGATAGATAGATAGATAGAGATATATGATTAAATACAACTAGGTACGTAAATAATTGGACACTGACAGAATTTTCATAATTCTGGCTCTGTACGTTGCCACAGTGGATTTTAAATGAAACAACTGAGATGCAATTGAAGTGCAGACTTTCATCTTTAATTCAAGGGGTTGAACAAAATTGTCAAATGAAACATTTAGGAATTGCAACCAGTTTTATACACAGCCCCTTTATTTCAGGGGCTCAAATGTAATTGGACAAATTAACACAAACATAAATAAAATGTTAATTTTTAATACTTTTGTCGAGAATCCCTTATAGGCAATGACTGCTTGAAGTCTGGAACGCATGGACATCACCAAACGCTGGGTTTCCTCCTTTGTGATGCTTTGCCAAGACTTTACTGCAGCTGTCTTCAGTTGTTGTTTGTGGGTCTTTCTGCCTTAAGTTTTGTCGTCAGCAAGTGAAATGCAAGCTCAATCGGGTTGAGATCAGGGGATTGTCTCAGCCATTGCAGAATATTCTACTTCTTTGCCTTAAAAAACTCCTGGGTTGCTTTTGCAGTATGTTTTGGGTCATTGTCCATCTGTAAAGTGAAGGGCCATCTAATCAACTTCACTAACTTTTGCTGAATCTGATCAGACTTTATATCCGTATACACTTCAGAATTTTTTGGTTGTTTCTGTCTTCTGTCACATCATCAATAAACACTAGTGACCCAGTACCATTGGAAGCCATGCATGCCCATGCCACCACACTGACTCCACAGTGTTTTACAGATGGTGTGGTTTGCTTTGGATCATGAGCCGTTCCAAGTCTTCTCCATACATTTTTCCCCCATCATTCTGGTACAGGCCGATCCTAGTTTCATCTGTCCAAATAATGCTGTTCCATAACTGGGCTGGATTTTTTAGATATTTTTTGGCAAAGTCTAATCTGGCCTTTCTATTCTTGAGGCTTATGAATGGTTTGCACCTTGTGGTGAACCTGCTGTATTTGCTCTTGGGAAGTCTTCTCTTTATGGTAGACTTGAATAATGATATGCCTACCTCCTGGAGAGTGTTTTTTACTTGGCTGGATGTTGTGAAGGGGTTTTCTTTACCATGGAAAGGATCCTATGATCACCCACCACTGTTGTTTTCCATGTATGACGTCCAGGCCATTTTATTTTGCAGAACTCACCAGTGCGTTCTTTTTTTCTTAGAATGTAAAAAACTGTTGATTCGGTTACTCCTAATGTTCCTGCTTTTTCTCTGATAGATTTTTTTTTTTGCAGCCTAAGGATGGCCTGTTTCACTTGCATTGAGAGCTCCTTTGAATGCATGTTGTGGGTTCACAGCAACAGCTTTTTATTGTGAACTAGTCCTAAAGCCCGTTCACACGGACCATTTTTTGCAGTACAGCGGTCCCATCCCTTGTGCTCTCTCCCTCCCCCTCTCTTTTGCTCTCTCTCTCTCCCCCTCTCTTTTGCTCTCTCTCTCCCCCCTCTCTTTTGCTCTCTCTCTCTCCCTCTCTTTTGAGCTATCTCTCTCCCCCCTCTCTTTTGAGCTCTCTCTATCCCCCCCCTCTCTTTTGAGCTCTCTCTCTCCCCCCTCTCTTTTGCACTATCTCTCTCCCCCCCTCTCTTTTGAGCTCTCTCTCTCCCCCCTCTCTTTTGAGCTGTCTCTCTCCCCCTCTCTTTTGCGCTCTCTCTCTCCCCCTCTCTTTTGCGCTCTCTCTCTCCCCCTCTCTTTTGTGCTCTCTCTCTCCCCCTCTCTTTTGCACTCTCTCTCCCCCCCTCTCTTTTGCGCTCTCTCTCTCTCCCCCTCTCTTTTGCGCTCTCTCCCCCCTCTCTTTTGCACTCTCTCTCCCCCCTCTCTTTTGCTCTCTCTCTTCCCCTCTCTTTTGAGCTCTCTCTCCCCCCTCTCTTTTGCGCTCTCTCCCCTCTTTCTTTTGCGCTCTCTCTCTCCCCCTCTCTTTTGCGCTCTCTCTCTCCCCCTCTCTTTTGTGCTCTCTCTCTCCCCCTCTCTTTTGCACTCTCTCTCCCCCCTCTCTTTTGCGCTCTCTCTCTCTCCCCCTCTCTTTTGCGCTCTCTCTCCTCCTCTCTTTTGCGCTCTCTCTCCCCCTCTCTTTTGCGCTCTCTCTCTCCCCCTCTCTTTTGCGCTCTCTCTCTCCCCCTCTCTTTTGCGTTCTCTCTCTCCCCCTCTCTTTTGCGCTCTCTCCCCATCTCTTTTGTGCTCTCTCTCCCCTCTCTTTTGTGCTCTCTCCCCCCTCTTTTGCGCTCTCTCTCTCCCCCTCTCTTTGCGCTCTCTCCCCCCTCTCTTTTGCACTCTCCCTCCCCCCTCTCTTTTGCTCTCTCTCTCCCCCTCTCTTTTGAGCTCTCTCTCTCTCCCCCCTCTCTTTTGCGCTCTCTCCCCTCTCTCTTTTGCGCTCTTTCTCTCTCCCCCTCTCTTTTGCGCTCTCTCTCCTCTCTTTTGCGCTCTCTCTCCCCCTCTCTTTTGCGCTCTCTCTCTCCCCCCTCTCTTTTGCGCTCTCTCTCTCCCCCTCTCTTTTGTGTTCTCTCTCTCCCCTTCTCTTTTGAACTCTCTCTCTCCCCATCTCTTTTGTGCTCCCTCCCCCCTCTCTCCCCCCCTTTTTGTGCTCTCTCCCCCCTCTTTTTCTCTCTCTCTCTCTCCCCCTCTCTTTTGTGCTCTCTCCCCCCCCTTTCTTTTGTGCTCTCTCTCCCCCCCTCTCTTTAGTGCGCTCTCTCCCACCCTCTCTTTTGCGCTCTTTCTCCCCCCTCTCTTTTTCGCTCACTCTCCCCTCCCCTCTCTTTTGCGCTCTCTCTCCCCCCTCTCTTTTGCGCTCTCTCTCCACCCCTCTCTTTTGCGCTCTCTCTCCACCCCTCTCTTTTGCGCTCTCTCCCCCTCTCTTTTGCGCTCTCTCCCCCTCTCTTTTGCGCTCTCCCCCTCTTTTGCGCTCTCTCTTCCCCCCTCTCTTTTGCGCTCTCTCTCCCCTCCCTCTCTTTTGCGCTCTCTCCCCCCTCTCTTTTGCTGTCTCTCTCTCCTTCTCTCTTTTGCTGTCTCTCTCCCCCTCTCTCTTTTGCTGTCTCTCTCCCCCTCTCTCTTTTGCTGTCTCTCTCCCCCCCTCTCTTTTGCTGTCTCTCTCCCCCTCTCTTTTGTTGTCTCTCTCCCCTTCTCTCTTTTGCTGTCTCTCTCCCCCCTCTCTTTTGCTGTCTCTTCCCCCTCTCTTTTGCTGTCTCTCCCCCTCTCTTTTGCTGTCTCTCCCCCCTCTCTCTCTCTCCCCCCTCTCTCTCCCCTCTCTCTCCCCCTATCTATCTCTCTCCCCTCTATCCGCGACTGCGCTCGACCACGCCCCTTTCATGCCCAGCCACACCCCTTTCACAACCATCCATGCATTATCACGCCCCCTTCACGTCAACCACGCCCCTGCTCATGCCTGGCCACACCCACTTCTGCCGCGGATGCAGATCAGCTCCTAGGGACTCAAAGGCCAGGTGTGTTTGTCCTCGTGCTGTCTCTACTGCGCAAGACAGCTTCGGACAAACACACTTGGCCTTTTATTATATAGGATGGTTTATCGCAGCTCTTTGCACATGTCGGAAGTAGCGTGCATATTACATTATTACATCTTTGCTCATAATCAATTGAATTTAAAGCGTGCCAGGATAGTGTGACTTCCGAGCTCTGGTTATCTGTTAAACTCGGCTAAAAAGTTTGGGGGGAAAAAAACATAAAAAATACATATAAAAGTACAGGTACATTCATAATAACTATCTAATAAAACATTTTTTTTTTAAATTGCAATAAAAAGTTATAAGGGTTTAAAGATACTGTATGAGGTCTCAGGTGTTAAAAAAAAAAATAGGACCGCAAAGGGCTTTAACATAGTAATACATACATATACATGTCTATATATAATATATATATATATATATATATATATATATATATATATATATATATATATATATATATATATATATATATATATATATATCACGACAAGCAGGCTTGCACTCTCCTTGTGAAGAAATACTTTAATGTAACGTTTCGGGGACAAAAAACTCCCCTTGTCCCCGAAACGTTACATTAAAGTATTTCTTCACAAGGACCAGAGAGTTAAAGCCTGTTTGTCATTATGGATGTATCTTTTGCCTGCACCCTGGCAGTTGGAACTTATTAAGTGAGAGTGCACTTCCTGAAAACAGTTTTATATATATATATATATATATATATATATATATATATATATATATATATATTATGTGTTTACATATGTATTTAGTATTGATATGTGTATATATGTATTTACAAACACATATATATATATATATATAGAGAGAGAGAGAGAGAGAGAGAGAGAGAGAGAGAGAGAGATAGTCCAAACAGGACAGCACAATCTCACTCATAAACGGTGCACTGCTGTAAACGTATCCAAACCATCCAGAAATGCAGGCACTCACTGGTCTTTTTTGTATAAAAAAAATCCTTTATTGGTTCAATTTAAAATCCACATATAAAGACATACATACATATGCTTACATATATAGACATATATATAAGTGTATTGGAGCCCTTTGCAGTAGCTGAAAACATGAAAAATCATATTTATGCAATATTCATATTTAATAAAGTATTTAACTGTGTATTTACTGTAAATATTTCACATTCCAATGTTCTTCACATAGGAGAATATGTTCTAAGTTTTTTTTAAAATAGATATTCCTATATAAATATATATATATATATATATATATATATATATATATATATATATGTATATATCTATACTTATATATATATATATATATACATACATATATAAAAACATAAGATATATATATATATATATACAATTTGTATTTAAGAACTAATAGAGCATATTCTGCTATGTGAAGAACATTGTAATGGGAAATATTCATGTTTCATATTGGGCTAGTGCACTTTGGTTAAACGCAATCGGGTTTGCCCGCGAGTAGGGTTTCTTCCCACTTTTCACGCTCCATTGAAGTCTATGAAGGAATTTAGTGCTGGAGAATTTGATGGTGCATTACAAGTAAAGATCATAATTAAGATTATAATAACGTAAATCCTTCAAAATGTGTATATTAGTGAGTAAGAATGTTATACAAGACCTATTGTATGCTGTTGTGATTAAATAATTGTACAAGACACAGATAAAAACAGAATTATATTTAAATAAGGAAACTGCTGCATCTCTTGCAATTAGAGTGTCACTTGTTCATACAATTATAGATGTAGTCAGCTTCAAAATGTAAGATTACACTTTCTACTCAATATAAGCTGATTTTAGAGTGGTTTTGAAATATGCTATATTACACCTCTTTATAATATATATATATTTGCATTTCTATAATAAATGTACCTGTTTTAAATTAAATGTTTATATATGGTGTGCATTTACTGCATATACTGTATATGGTATGGATTAATTTACTGTATCGGACAAGAAAGAAATACTATCCATGCAGCGAAAATGACACTTTAAATGTTGTCATGGAGACAAGGAAAATCATTGTCATGTTTATATCTTAGATGTATCATATATGGTGCAATGCATACAAATGTTTATTCAAAAAACACTTAGCCATCATTACACTGAGCAAGTTAGATTCTTTATCATTCTTTTGATCTGCTAATATTTGTACTCATAATGTATATAAAAATATGTTACATCTAAGAGCCATTTATTATAAATATTATGTATACATAATTCAATATAAAAGAAATGAATAAAAGCAAGTAGCATATAAATATTGACTATTGTAAATTAAAATTGTGCTTAATATGTATTATAACTAATCCCAAGGCAAATACAAATGTATTAATTGTTGCCATATATTAATCAGGCATTTTATAATGAAAAGTATTTATAGCTCTTAACCAATGATAACATAATACCCTGATTCCATAAAACCTGTTTGGGAAACTAATATTTCACATTAACATCTTGTCTCAAACATTGCAGAATTAAGAAATATTTGTACCCACCAGTATTCACATCTACAAGCTGCAAACCCCTCTCCATTATTATTAGTGAAAAAGCATCTGTCCTATGAAGCATACTGCCATAACAAAAGTACCTTCAAAACCATTACAGAACATATACATTTCAGTGAAAAGTTTTATTTTGCCTGTGCTCAGGTTTGAGTGGTTGTTCACCTTAAAAGGACAATCCAGTCAAAATGTAAATGCACATTGAATTACATCTTTGAATAGAAAAATATTTGCAATATACATGTAATGGCAAAAAATGCTTCTAGTAAATTTAGCACTGTTTTAGTGTTAACATTTTTCTCTGCACGTGCATGTGAAGCATAGCTATATATTCTCAGTGCACCAGCATTTTAAATACTGCAGCTGCCCAAAACACAAGTGGGGCTTGTATCATGTCAGCAATTAACAAGTTGAGTCATTACCAGATAGTACAAGCACCTTAGGCTCTCTAAGCAAGTGCTGTGTGTAAAATGCTGGTGCACGGTGCATACTTAAATACACTTTTGAAACAGCTATAGCTTTTATTAGAAGCATGTTTGCTAACACATGTATATTACAAAATGCTTCTATTCAAAACTGAAATGCATCCATGGAGATTTCATTTTTGGCTGGAATGTCCCTGTAAGGCATTGCATAAAGTGAAGCTAATAAAATAGTGCATTAAGACCATTATACTTACCCCATACACTATGTGGCCAAATGTATGTTGACACCCTAAGTAATTATTGAGTTCAGGTGTTTCAGCCATACCCATTGCTAATAGATGCATAACATCCAGCACACAGCCTCGAAATCTCTATGAACAAACATTGGCAGTGCAATGGGTCATACTGAAGAGCTCAGTGACTTAAAGGGACACTGAACCCAAAATTGTTCTTTTGTGATTCAGATAGAGCATGCAATTTTAAGCAACTTTCTAATTTACTCCTATTATCATTTTTCTTTGTTCTCTTGCTATCTTTATTTGAAAAAAGAAGGCATCTAAGCTTTTTTTCTTGGTTCAGTACTCTGTAAAGCACTTTTTTATTGGTGGATGAATTTATCTGTTCAACAAAAATGGGCCGGCATTTAAACTTACATTTTTGCATTTCAAATAAAGATACCAAGAGAATAAAGAAAATTTGATAATAGGAGTAAATTAGAAAGTTGCTTAAAATGTAATGCTTCATCTGAATCATGAAAGAAAAAAATTTGGGTTCAGTGTCCCTTTAAACATGGCACTGTCATAGAATGCATTTGTCACAAGTCAGATAGTGAAAATTCTGCCCTACTGGATATGCCTGGTCAACTTTAAGTGCTATAATTATGAAATTAAAGCATCTAGGAGCAACAACAGCCCAGCCACAAAGACAAAGTGGTAGACCATAGAAACTCACTCAGCAGGCCACAGAATGCTAAAGCATCTACCACATACAAATCACCTATCATCTGTGGCATCACTTGCTGTAGAATAGAATTCCAAACTGTCCTTGGAAGCAACATTGCACAAGAACAATGCGTTGAGAGTTTCAGTGAATGGGTTTTCATGGCAGAGCAGCTGTATGATATGATGACTGATGCTTTTCTATATGGCAGTCTGATGGAAGGATCTGGTTGTGGTGGATGCCAGGAGAATGCTACCTACCAAAATGTCTAGTGCTTTAAAGGGACAGTCTAGTGAAAATTAAACTTTCATGATTCAGATAGGGAATGCAATTTTAAACTTTCCAATTCACTTTTATCATCAAATTTACTTTGTTCTCTTGGTATTCTTTGTGAAAGCTAAACCTAGGTAGGCTCATATGCTAATTACTAAAACCTTGAAGGCCACCCCTTATTTTAATGCATTTGGAAGTTTTTCTTAGCTAGAGGGCATCATTTCATGTGTTTCATGTAGATAACACTGTGACCACGCCCTGGATTTACAAGTGAGAGGGCGTTGATTGGCTAAATACATGTCAGTCAAAAGTACTGAAATAAGGGGGCAGTCTGCAAAGGCTTATATATAAGGTAATCACAGAGGTAAAAGGTGTATTTATATAACCGTGTTGGTTATGCAAAACTGGGGAATGGGTAATAAAGGGATGATCTATCTTTTAAAAACAATAATAATTCTGGAGTAGACTGTCCCTTTAAGTTTAGCGAAGGAAGGTAATGGTCTGTGACGGTTTTCAGTGTGTGGGACAGGCCTCTAAGTTCCAGTGAAGGGTCATCTTAATGCTAGAGAATACAAAGACATTTTAGACAATTAGGTGCTTCCATCTTTGTGGCAACAGTTTAGGAATGCCCTTTCCTTTTCCAGCATAACTGTGCCCCTGTGAACAAAGCAAGGTTCATGAAGAGTGTGGATGATCTGATCTGAGACTTCCTATTGGATCTCTTGGGTACCTAGTTTACAAATGTTTGTGAAGTGCATTAAACATGAAATTGAGAAAATTGCAAATACAGGAATAGTGGGCCCAGGAGGAAAGAGCATGCTTTTGGTGAACAGACGTCATACAAGAAATAGGTTGTAAAGCCCTCAGATCATTTTGTGATTATGGATCAGCAGTTAAATGATAAGGAAGTACTTAGATACACCTAGATTACAAGTTTTGCGCTATAGAAGGTATTTAACGAACGCAACAAAAGTTGCGTTATTTTACCCTCCATAGCGCTGCCATTAGAAGTTTTAGAAAAGCCGGCTTGTGCGTGCGATATGGTTGCGTTGAGCTCCATACCGCACAAAATACAAGCGCTGCTTTGACATGCTTGTGCACGCTTTCCCTATATACATCAATGGGGAGAGAGTGTTAGAAAAAACACCTGCGATAGCGGAATGAAAAGCTCCGTAACGCAGCCCCATTGATGTGTATGGAGGAAAAAAATTTACGTTTAAACCTAACACCCTAACATAAGCCCTACTTCTAAACACCCCTAATCCGCTGCCCCCGACATCGCAGACACCTACATAATGTTATTAACCCCTAATCTGCAGCTCCCGATATCGCCGCCACTGAAATACATCTATTAACCCCTAATCTGCTGCTCCCGATATCGCCGCCACTATTCTAAAGTTATTAACCCCTATTCCCCCGCACCCCAACATCATCCACACTATAATAAAGATATTAACCCCTATTCCACCGCTCCCTGACATCGCTGCCACTAAATAAAAATGTTATTAACCACTAATGTCACTTCTAAATGTTGTAATAACATAGTGACAACTGTGGGACAAGTACTAATATGAATAAGTGACAATAATAGTCACTTTAAAGTATTAATTTTTTTTTATTATTACTTCGCACCTGAACACTACTAATTTTTATAATAGAGCAATAGTGTCAAAAGGTAATTTATATACAACATGGCTACCAGCAATTATTATTCACTCTTACCCTTAGAGGAATTGGAAAAAAGCAGACCCACACTAAAGGACATATTCAATCCTGATAATGAAGTTAAGGAAATTTCAGAGGTGTTTCTAAAAATGGAAAAAGCTCTAATAAGAGAGTATCAAACGTGGTGGGATAAAAAATCATTAGAAAAATATATAGATCTAAATATGATACCTCGGGGCCTAAGGTTAAAGAAAAGGCCAACTTTCCTACAGGTGGATGATGCTTTTCTCAATGAGTGGAATGACATACTTACAGAGTGCTCAATAAGACTTATGCATCTAATAATTAAACATAAAGAACAAAAACTGATTGAGGCAAGACATTCCATACAAGACATACAAAAAGATCTAAATAGCTTTGTGGGACATAACAGCTATGAGAAACTAGATAATCTACTTAAACAAACTGTAGATAATATGAAAAGAGACATTGATAAATTAAAGTTTCCTAAATTTACAAGGGATTCTGAGGATTATACCCATAACAGGGTTTACCTAAAGAACACGCAACAGAATAAAAGAAACAGACGACAACGTAGGCAGTACAAAGGGGGTGACATAGAGCCCAGAGAGACACAAACGCAACAACAGTCTTCAAACACCAAGAAACAAGTGACTTTCTCAGACACGGACCCTGAGTCTAATGATGAATATGAAGTACAAGAGTTTGTGGACTTTATGACCAGTGGGCCTTCATCAGATGAGGCCGAATTAACTAATAATATTGATGTGATAAATACATTAGAAATACACCATAACCCACAGCCCCAACTTCCACAGGCGAAAGCAAATGAAGGCATACTTAAACATAAGCAGGCTGGTAGAAATAGATATGGCAGAGCTCTAGAAAAAGATGGACACCCTAAACAAGGGGTAAACATAGAGCAGCCGCAGGTTTTTCACGAGGCCGCAGCCGGACAGGGAGGGGGCGGAAGGGGGAGAGGTGGGATACACAGACCCCAAACGATACAGGGAGGAGAGCAGCCCCAGGCTCAGAGGGAGAGATACACACTAAGGAGAGGGAGGAAGAACAAATACAGAGTTTGAAAATAATAAACTTATCATCTGTCACACTAGAAGAATCAGAGTTAGAAGTACTTAGGTTGGGTCTCAACTTTGTACCCTCAGTTGATTTTGATGTGTTCGAGACTTTGCTTGATGTGAACAAGTTGGTTCGCAAATTAACATTAAAAAAGTTTTTCAATACAGAAATGGTTGAGTCAGATGCTGCACAGATTAAAATCAATGTTGATAGACGGGTGGAAAATGATTATTTTCAGGTCAAGGATGCAGTAGATTTTCTATCTTTGTACCAGTTGGAAAAGGATAGTAATATACACGAAAACACCAAAAACTCACACATAGGTTATAGACCTAAGTCTACATTCTACCCTACTAGAAATAGAGGGAATATATTAGAACAATTTCACAAGAGAGTGGAGGAAGACTTAGTGGTACTGAAGTCACAGGGAAAAAGCCATAGAGAGAACCTTACAGCTAGACAGAAAGCTGGCCTAAAACTTCTGAAGCAAAGGGTTGATGTGGTAATAAAGAATTCGGACAAGGGAGGCTCCATTGTAATTATGGATAGAAGCTCCTATGTCCAAGAGGCATTGAGACAACTCAATGATGAGGAGGTGTACCTTGTGCTACGGGGGAACCCGGTTTTGTCTTTCCAAAAAGAGATGAGGAGTTTGCTGGACGACGGGCTGGAGCTTGGGATAATAGATCCGGATACCTTTGATTATTTAATGGTGGAGGAGCCGGTCACTCCGATCTTCCACCATTTGCCAAAGGTGCATAAGACCTTGGAGGATGTCAAGGGACGCCCAATAGTGTCTGGTATAGGTTCTCTTTTTGAGAACCTGTCTAATTGGATAGAATCTCTGCTCCAGCCCGTCGTCTGGAAACTGCCATCATTTCTAAGAGATACCAAGCACTTGTTAAATTTAACAGACGAATTGGTTTGGGAGTCAAACTACAACTGGCTCACCATAGACGTGGTGGGACTTTATTCAGCTATCCCCCACAAGGAAGGCCTTGAAGCTGTTAAATATATGTTAGACAGCTTCAGTGATTACGACACCAACCTTAAAAGTTACATTTTGCGAACACTCCTATTTTTATTAACTCATAACTATTTTGAGTTTGATGGCTTGTTTTATCTGCAGAGACGTGGGACAGCCATGGGGGCAAAATTTGCCCCGGCCTTTGCAAACATCTATATGGGCTGGTGGGAGCTGTCCCACGTCTATGCAGATGACAATCCCTTCAGAGACTCAATTGTAGCATACAAGCGCTACATTGATGATTTGATAATGGTTTGGTCAGGTACGGAAGCAGAGAGTGTTTCCTTTATGGAATACCTAAACTGCAATAGAGCTGGTTTGCAGTTTACTTACTCCTTTGATACCAAGAAAGTACCATATTTAGATGTTGAATTGGAAGGGGATAGAGTAGAGGGAGCAGTAATATCTACCCTGTATGTAAAACCAATTACGGCTAATGCATTTCTCCATGCAAGGAGCTGTCATCCACACCATATGAACTATGGAGTGGCAAAGGGACAGTTCATAAGGCTGAAACGCAACTGCTCTAGAGAAGTAGATTATCAAGTAGAAAGCAAGTTGTTATGGAAAAAACTTAAGGCCAGGGGTTACCCGGATGGGCCTTTACGAAAGGCCTACTTTGATGTACAAAAAATCTCTAGGGCAGATTTACTCAAGCCAAAAGCATCAGGTGCTACAAAAGGGCAAAGTGAGATTACATTTGTGACCAACTACTCAAATCAGTATAGGGAGGTTTGTGAGATTATCAAGAAAAATTTGCCAATCTTAAGGGCAGATGAAGCACTGAAAGGAGTGATAGATAAAGGTTGCCAATTTGTTTCAAAAAGAAACTTAACAATAGGCAACATTGTGTCACCTAGTGCCCTTAAGAAATCACAGAAGGAAAGCAGTTGGCTTAGCTGTAAGGGACATTATAAATGTGGATCACATGGCTGCACTGCATGTGGATACACTACAAGTGGTAAAGTCTTTCAGTCATGCTACACACAACGTGTTTTTGACTGTAACTACTGTACTAACTGTCGTTCTGAATTTGCAATTTATGCAATCACCTGCACATTTTGTCAGAAGCAGTATATAGGGTGTACGACACGAGAGACACGTGAACGGATACGTGAACACCTGAATGACATTGAGAAAGGGAGGACAGCAACAGGGGCATCTAAGCACTTTATCTATGAACATGGAGGTAGTGTTAAAACATTTACCTGGATGATTATAGATATTATCAAAAACAAACCTAGAGGAGGCAGTAGAGTAAAGGAGTTATACAAAAAGGAGGCTTTTTGGATTTTCAAATTGAACACACGAATGCCGAAAGGCCTAAATATTGAGACTGATCTCATTAATCACTGGCAATAAATAATTGAGAATCCAATATATAACACAGGTACTGTGTTCAATTTGTATTTTCCAAATTGCCCCTAAAATAGACAAAAACACTACTTTAAGGGTAACATTATAATAGGCATCACTGATAACAACTAGGAGGGATTGAGAGGTGCCCCTACCTTTAATACCTGATCAGTAATTCTGTTTGATAAATCCACAATAATAATAATAATAATGGGGAATATGTGTGTATAAATACATAGAAACATACACAAGATTGAGTTATGTCAAACTATGGAAACACATGTAATGAGAGTGGGAAGATAGTAAGCTAAAGGTAGCAATGGGAACTGCTAAAACAAAAGCAAATAATGCATTTTTTAAATAAATTGCTAACCAGTTAGAAGCATTGGCAATTACTGCAAAGGAATTGTGCATATATGTTATCTTATCTAACATTACTGAATAGTATATCAATTGGTTTATGTAATAAATATTCTTTAGGTGAGCACCACTAAGCAACCAGTTTCCTCAGATAAATAAGGAAAAGGAATTAGGAATACTTAACACAGACAACCAATCAACACAAAGGGAGTGAAATAAAAGACACCAATTGGTTATGACAAGTAGAGTCTATGATTAAGGCTAACTGAAGCCGAAACATGTTAGACATGTCTATCAGATTTGTGCTGTGTTTTTAACAATATGCTATGTTTTAAGAAGAAGTAATAAAGTATATTCTTAAGTTTTACACCTGTGCCGTTATCTTTTGGTGATTAACCACTAAACCTCTGGCCTCCCACATCACTACCGCTAAATAAACCTATTAACCCCTATACTGCCAGCCCACCACATCGCAACAACCTAAATTAAACTATTAACCACTAAACCTAACCGTAACGCTAGCCCTAAACCTAACACCCCCTAACTTTAACATAATTAAAATAGAGCTAAATTAAAGTTACAATTATTAACTAAATAATACCTATTTAAACTAAATACAAACTTACCTGTAAAATAAAACCTATGCTAGCTACAATATAACTAATAGACCTCCGCCTTGGACCTCTGCCTCCGCACATTGACCGCTCCACCTCCGCAGGGATGAAGAAGATGCCGGTCCCGTGATGGATGAAGATGGAGCCACGTGGATGAAGATTGAGCCGCCGGGATGAAGATCGTTCAAGCGGGACTTCAGCAACTGTGAGTACCTAAAGAGGGGTTAGTGTTAGGTTTTTTTAAGTTTTTTTGGTATGGGTTTTTTTAGATTAGGGTTTGGGCAGTTCTTAAAAGAGTTGAATGCCCTTTTAAGGGCAATGCCCATGCAAATGCCCTTTTTTAGATATTTTTTTTTTATTTTGTGGGTTGGGGGGTGGGGGTTTGTAATGTTAGTGAGTCTTTGTATTTTTATTTAGAAAAAGAGCTGATTTCTTTAGGGCAATGCCCTGCAAAAGGCCCTTTTAAGGGCTATTGTTAGTTTATTATAGATTAGGTTTCATTTATTTTGGTGTGGGCTTTTTTAAAATGGGTATTAGAATCGGAATAATTGTTATTATTTTGGATAATTATTTTGCTATTTTGTGTAATGTTTTTTTTTTCGTTTTGGGGTGTGTTTTTTTAGAATAGCTATTTTTTATTTTTAATGGGCAGCAAAAGAGCTGAATATCCTTTTAAGGGCAATGCCAATACAAATGCCCTTTTTTATTTGGGGTTTTGTGGGGTGGGGGTTTGTATACTGTTAGGGGGTGTATGTTTTTCTTTTGTAGAAAAAGACCTGATTTCTTTACTTGGCCCTTTTAAGGGCCCTTGGTAGTTTATTGTAGATTAGGGTTTTTTTCTTTTGGGGTGTTTGTTTGTTTTTTAAACAGGGTATTAGAATAGGAATAATTTTTATTATTTTGGATAATTTTGTTTTTTATTTTTTGTAATTTTAGTGTTTTTTATTTTTGTAATGTTAGGTTTTAGTGTAAGGCAGCTTAGGTTTTATTTCACAGGTAAGTTTGTATTTATTTTAACTAGGTAGTTATTAAATAGTTAATAACTATTTACTAACTAGTCTACCTAGTTAAAATAAATACAAACTTACCTGTGAAATAAAAATAAAACCTAAGCTAGCTACAATATAACTTTTAGTTATATTGTAGCTAGCTTATGTTTTATTTCACAGGTAAGTTTGTATTTTGTTTTAAATAGGTATTATAAAGTTAATAATTGTAACTTTAATTTAGCTCTATTTTAATTATGTTAAAGTTAGGGGGTGTTAGGTTTAGGTTTAGGGTTAGGGTTATGGTTAGGGTTAGGTTTAAGGTTAGGTTTAGGGGTTAATAGTTTAATTTAGGTTGTTGCGATGTGGGGGGCTGGTGGTTTAGGGGTTAAAAGGTTTATTTAGTGGTATTGATGTGGGAGGCCAGAGGTTTAGGGGTTAATCACTTTATTTAGTGGCGGCGATGTCGGGGAGCAGAGAAATAGGGGTTAGTAGCTTTATTATAGTGTGGGCGATGCTGGGGTGCGGGGGAAGAGGGGTTAATAACTTTAGTATAGTGGTGACAATGTCGGGGAGCGGCGGAATAGGGGTTAATAAATGTTATTAGTGGCGGAGATGTCGGTAGTGGCAGATTAGGGGTTAATAACTTTAAAATAGTGTTTGTGAACCGGGGGGCCTTGATTTAGGGGTTAATAGGTAGTTTATGGGTGTTAGTGTACTTTGTAACACTTTAGTTATGAGTTTTATGTAACAGTTTTGTTGCGTAAAACTCATAACTACTACTCTCAGATGACGGTATGGATCGCATTGGTATAGGCTGTAACGCAAGCTTTTTAGCCTCACTGCAAAACTTGTAATGGCAGCGCTATGGCAGTCCCATGAAAAAACCTTGTCCCACAAATACAGTAGAACATTTCTGACATTTGAGGCGCAACTGTTTTTTAGATGTGCTGTTTGAAAGATAAGCTGTGGATTTAGCTGATAGGTTTCATAAACAAGCTTATTCAAATAGACAAATAAAAAAGGGCTTGGGCTCAAGTCAGGTACTCGCTGAAAAATATTCTTGTAAATCATTCCTGTAAATATAAATATTTCTAGATACGTTTTTAAAAGGTTTTATACTGGATGTTTATATCAGTATCTGTGCATATTCTTCTTTATAGTAGTGTCTATTACATGCAATTATATCAAATGTAGTCACCAATCAGCAAGCGCTACCCAGGGTGCTGAACCAAAAATCTGCCTGCTCCTAAGTGTACATTGCTGCCTTTTAAATGAAGATACCAAGTGAATGAAGAAATTTTTTATGTAATATTCCCACTTTCTTATATGATTCTTTATTCTGTTTTCAGAATCTAGTTGACATCTATTTGTTCTAGAATTAAACAATGGTTATAAATGTGTAATGGTTGTGAATGTTGGCAGACTTATGCTGTTTTCCATTTGTGGCTTTCCTTGAACCTAACAAGATTGTATGCTCCTCTCAAATCAAGTTTAGTAAAGACTGTAGCTCCCTTGAGGCGGTCATAGAGTTCCGTAATGAGCGGAATAGGGTAAGCATTCTTAATGGTAAGATGATTAAGACCCCTATAATCAATGCATGGTCTTAACTCGCCACCCTTGTTCTTCACAAAGAAGAACCCAGCCCCTGCAGGAGAGCAGGATTTGCGGATGATCCCCTGCGACAGAGCATCGGCAACATACTCCTCCATAGTACAATCTTCCGCAACAGACAGAGGGTGAACCCGGCCCCGAGGAGGAATGGCTCCGGGTTGCAGGTCTATGGCACAATTGTAAGACCGGTGAGGAGGCAACGTACCGGCATGCATCTTGTCAAAAATGTCTAGGAACTCTCGGTACTCCTCTGGCAATTGAGATACCAAAGAAGTGCACAATACTTTAACTGGTTTCCGAAGACAAGTGGAAATACATTGCGGAGACCACGACAAAATTTCGGACCTGCGCCAGTCGAGACTGGGATTGTGCTTTTGGAGCCAGGGATAACCCAGAACAACCGGAAAATGCGGAGAGTATAACACCTGGAACTGGAGGGTTTCAAAATGGAGAGCCCCAACAGCCATGGATAACGGAGCAGTTTCGTGAGTAACGAGTGCGGTCTGAAGGGGCCTGCCAACAATGGCCTCAATAGCAAGCGGAACGGACTGAGGCAAAACAGGAATGGAGTGCTTTGATACAAAAGCACTGTCAATGAAATAGCCCGCAGCACCGGAGTCAACAAGAGCCTGGGTGACTATGTAGGAGTCCACCCAGGAAAGGACAACCGTGACCAAAGGTTTCTCCTTTAGCGGTTCCAGTGACAAGGATAAACCGTTTAGGACAAGACTTCAAAAGGTGGCCCTGTAACCCACAATAGAGGCAGAGCCCCTCCCTCCTCCTAAAGGCCCTCTCCGCTGCGGAGAGACGTATGAATCCCAACTGCATCGGCTCAGCAGTACCTGGTGACTCAGGACCAGGAGGCATGGGAGGAGAGGGAGGCATGGGTGGGAATGAACACGCAGGAGACAATGGAACAGGAGGCTTCCGCAAGCGCTCCTTGAAAGAGGGCCTCTCACTTAGTTTGATGTCAATTAGGATAAAAAAAGACACCAATGCCTCAAGATCTTCTGGTAAATCTCTGGCAGCAACTTCGTATTTAATCACATCAGAGAGCCCATGAAAGAAGGCGGCAACAAGGGCTTCATTGTTCCAACCTACCTCTGCGGCAAGCGTACGGAACTCAATGGCATACTGAGCAACAGATCTTGTACCTTCCTGAATGGACATGAGTCGTTAAGCAGCAGAGGAGGAGCGAGCCGGAACATCAAATACCCTTCGAAAAGAGGCCACAAATTCAGGGTAATTTGAAATCACAGGTTTATTAGTCTCCCACAAGGGATTAGCTCAGGCAAGAGCTGTGTCAGAGAGTAATGAGATGAGAAATCCCACCTTAGCTCTGTCAGAGGGAAATGCCTGAGGTAACATCTCAAAGTAAATGCCCACCTAGTTCAAAAACCCTCTGCACTGATTAGGATCGCCTCCATAACAGTGAGGTAGAGGTGCAGAACCGGACATGCTCCTGGTAGGATTAGGTGCAGCAGCGGAAACAGGAACAGCCATAACTTGCGGAACACTTTGGTCCAAATGTGCAGTGCGAGTCAGCAGGGTTTGCAGTGCTAGTTCAAATTGATCCAAGCGGTGATCCTGTTCATCCATCCTGGAAATGATGGCAGGTAAAGGTGGATTATTAGCACCATCAGGATTCATGGCCCTTGCGTAATGTCAGGGTGCCAGCAATCAGACTGAGACGAGAAGTGCAAAAATAATCACACCTTTATTAATAGCAAAAAATAATAAACAGTCCACAAGTCAAATAACAAGCCAGGAATCAAAACTAGAGCTGGTAGTCAGACGAGTCGAGTCAGGAGCCAAAGCGAATAGTCAGACGAGCCGGAATCTGGAACAAGGAGAACAACAGAGTCAGGAACAAGGAACCAGGAGGGATGTCAGACAGGCAGGTAATACACAGGAGCTCTCACAAACAGGTCTGAGACAACACAAGGGCAAAGCATACTGAACAGAGGCCCTTTAAATAATAAGTGATGACATTACAATTCTGAGACTACATCATGTCTCACACGGATGATGTACACCAGTCTGGCCATAAAAGGAAGTGCAGGAAATGAGCAGCATCACACAGTATGCACCAAAGTCAGCAAGAGAGGTGAGTAAAAATGGCTGCCAGCAGCAAATGGCAAACAAAACAGGGAAAAAAAACTGACACTATTGAGCATTCAGGAGAAGAGAGGAATATAAACCAACCCGACCCTAAACATTTCAGATTATGTAATAACAGCAATTTAAAATACTTCCAATTTACAACAATTTAAAAGGTTAAAAGAAACAAATGGGGAGTTAACCAAGAAAATCAGTTGCTCAGAACTGAAGCCAAATGGATTTTTGAGCTTCAGAATCTCCATCCTAAAGGACTAAATTTAAACTTCAGTCTTAATTGCTTCTTGAAATGACAAAGAAATATTTAATTTTTATTTAATATTTTGATTATTTATATATATTTTTATACAAACTTCTGTACAAATTACCACCACTCTGGAAGCTAGCTTTTAAAGTTTATATGATATATCTGCATTCTTATACTATTTATATCTTCTATTTTATATTCTTTATTCTATATATATTTTAATGTTCACTTTTATATATTTTCCAAATATCAACAGAGACTGTTTCCATCAACAACTGAAAATAAAACTTCACTAGTATTTATTCTGATGCACCCTTTCCATGGTATTAATGACATAAAAAATACTTTTAATAATATGGCAGTATTATCCATATCCTAGAGACTGTTTGACTAGAAATACTTTAACAAAAGACTGCCTAAGAATCAACTACAAGGACTATCATATAATGTCCACTTTTAAAGGGTCTTACAATTTGTACATACTGTATCAACAAAAGAACTACATTAGGATAAATATATTTATTTTACTTCATAAGTCACTCTCTGAAATATCAGAATAACAGACAATGAGGAATTAACAGGATGGAATCCATATGGATCCTGAACGTATAAATAATAGGTAATTTCTGTATCATATATGTACTATTACCTCCTACGCCTGGAGCTTTTCTTTAACAAACGAAGGAGTGCAGGTACTCACAAGGATAATATAAAAATCAAAAAGTTTATTGATATTCAAAAATAGAAAAAAAAACAGCACAAGAAGCTGTAAAACACACAGGTATAAAGCCATAAGAGCAGGCAGACATAAAAAACACAATGGTCTGACGCGTTTCACGCCCCCTAGTGGCGCTTACTCATAGACATGATTGTAGCCTAAAGAATACACCTTTTTAAAGGAGCTACTGGATTATAATAGGCTATTGAAATATATAATTAACCAATACAATTAAGCCTGTATTAAAAAACTATCCAGAGCACCATGTGAAAACTATAGGCAACAAACAGAAAAACAATTATTATAACAAATCCTAATACATATTTTTACAAATTAAAACATTATGACACCCATAGTATAAATACATGATTCTAAGTGTGACAAGAGACAAAAAGAAAAAGAAAAAAGGAAAAGAAAAAATCTAGGATTTAAACTGAACAACAGAAAACATTACGTGTCAATGAAATAATCAATATCACATTCACGGTTCATACCCATAGGTGACCTTGTTTTAAGTTTAAACATCCAAAATAGTTCCTTTTTTTCCAAGATTTTAAACCTATTGCCCCCCCTCATGGGAACCTTTGCCAAATCTATTATCTTAATAGTCATATCAGCAATATTAGTGAGTGGTGACCATTAAAATGTTTAGCCACAGCTGAATCTTTATTATAATTCTTAATATCTCTGGTATGTTCCCCAAATCTCTTGTGGATAGGTCTAGAGGTTTGACCAGTATATTGGTGATTACATAGGTTTCAAGTCAATAGGTAAATAACAAAGGTGGCACTGCAGTTGGCATAAAAATCAGTTTCAAAACTTTGTCCTGTACAACTGCTGGAAAAATTCTTACCCATAGAAATATAGGGACACATATGACAGCTGCGTTTACCACATCTGTAGTTACCGTGCATCAAAAATCTTTAATGGAGTCAGCAACAGGAAACTTCTTTTTAAATACAGGAAACGGGGAGAAAGGAATCCCTGGATTCTCCCATTCCTGTAAAATAATCTCTGTCACATGGTCTGGGACAGAAAAAATTTCCACAGCGGAAGGAACATCATAGTGTTTATTAAGTTTACTAGACTTCTTAGGGTTGACGACAGACATATCGGAGTCGTCCAAAGTAGCCAATACCTCCTTTAACAGCACACGAAGATGTTCAAGCTAAAATCTGAAGTTTACTTCTTCAGTATCAGATGAAGGAATAATACTGTCAGAATCTGATATTTCACCCTCAGAGGCTACTGATGTATCCTCCTCATCAGACTTATGAGGGAGGGCAACCTGCGTAGCAGTAGGTGGAACAGAAACCTTACTATCTGAATGTCTAATTTTCCTCTTGCGTTTTCCCATCATAGGAAAAGCAGATAATTCTGCAGATACAGCAGAAGATACCTGTGCAGCAAAATATGCAAGCAAATAAACTCCTCCAGGAGGCTGAGAGGAACTGCAGGGCACTGTATGTGACGCCATAGAGACTTGGGATGTTTGAGGAGAAAGCTGTGACATTGCCTGAACAGTATCATCCTGAGAGACATTGGGCTCAGCGGACAACAATTTATCTTTAAATTGAAGTGTTCTAGCTAAGGATACAGCATAGAATTGCATAGGCAAAACAATTTGTGCCTCTAGGCATAACAAGCATTTGTCAAAAGACACAGAGTCTTCCATGTCCATAATACTAAGTAAAAAATTCCCCAAATTGTAGATTTTTTTTAAATACACTGTCACATTAAGAATTTTAAATACCACAGCCGCTTAACGTTATGCAAAAATTATTTAAAATAATAAACCAATCAGGCCCGCTACACCTCAGACAGGCTGAGGTTCTTTACCATAACACTTATACACAATTTGGCTACCAGAAGTCTCTAAAACGATTGTATAGTAGATCGACACCGAAGAGACTGAAATTGAATGACACCGCTCCACTCCATGAATATCCGACAGCAGAGAGAAGTCACATGACCGGCAGAGAGAGGAAACTACGCAGCAAGTAAAAGGCATGTGTTTCCCTCTGCCTACAACACCGGAGCTAAATTTACACAAACACTCAAGCAGTCTGTCAGTTAGCCTGTTCTATTTATTTTTATTTCACAGGTAAGTTTGTTTTTAGTTTTAAATAGGTATTATTTAGTTAATAATTGTAACTTTAATTTAGCTCTACTTTAATTATGTTAAAGTTAGGGGGTGTTAGGTTTAGGGTTATGGTTAGGGTTTGGTTTAGGGTTACAGTTAGGGTTAGGTTTAGGGGTTAATATAGTTTAATTTAGGTTGTTGCAATGTTGCAATGGCGGTTTATGGGTTAATAGGTTTATTTAGTGGTAGTGATGAGGGAGGCCAGAGGTTTAGGGGTTAATAACTTTATTTAGCGGCGGAGATGTCGGGGAGTGGCAGAATAGGGGTTAATATCTTTATTATAGTGTGGGCAATTTTGGGGTGCTGGGGAATAGGGGTTAATAACTTTAGTATAGTGGCGGCGATATCGGGAGTGGCATATTAGGGGTTAATAGATTTATTTCGGTGGCAGCGATATCGGGAGTGGCAGATTAGGTGTTAATAACTTTATTTAGGTGTTGTGATGTTGGAAGCGGCAGATTAGGGGTGTTTAGACAAGGGGTTTATGTTAGGGTGTTTTTTCCCTATAGACATCAATGGGGTTGCGTTACGAAGCTTTTCATTCCGCGATCGCAGGTATTAGTTTTTTTTCTAACACTCTCTCCCCATTGATGTCTATGGGGAAAGCATGCACGAGCACATCAAAGCAGCGCTTGTATGGAGCTTAATGCAACCATATCATATGCACAAGGCGACTTTTCAAAACTCGTAAAGGCAGAGCTATGGAGGGTGAAATAACGCAACTTTTTTTGCGTTTATTTCGCACCCTCTACAGCGCAAAACTTGTAATCTAGGTGATTATGTTTTAGTGATGTGTTAAGCAGCTATAGACTAATATTTATTCTATAATGACAGAGAAATTAGGTTTCCATTATCACAGCAAAATCTTGACTGTTAATCTGATTTATTATAGCTATAATAGCTATAAATAGTAAACATTTTTGCATGACATAATGTACCAAAGTGGTGGCTCTTCACAACACTGGAAATCAGTGGTGGCTCTGCATAATGAATAAAATAGTGGTAACAATATATAAAACACATGAACCTAGAGGCAGAATGGCCTCTTTTCTTTTTCCCTATTATACCTAGACTGATGTCTAATAAGAAAAATGTACCCAGCTGCAGGCAGACAAGTTCTCAAGCAGAGAATCTGTACACATGCAATCATCACTTGGCAACATTTAAAGGCACAGTTTAATTGATTTTATTTTATTGTTTAAAAAGATAAATAATGCTAACGATTGCCCATCTTAGCATAACCAACATTGGTATGTTAATATTCACCTCATCTCATGTCACTCTCCCTCTTGCTTGTACTAGCTGCTGGTGACATCTCCTCTAATCCTGGCCCCCCACACCCATGTGTGCCATTCAATATAATTCAAAAACAAAACTCTGGTAACCTTAATCTCATTCTTCTTGCATCTAAAGCCACCACCCCTTCACTTGTGCACTATGGAACTCTCAATCTGTTTGCAACAAGCTCACTTGTCCAGGACATCTTTATCTCCCACTCTCTCAATCTTCTGGCTCTCACTGAAATTATTCAGACACAGCTTCCTATGCTGCACTGTCACATGGGGGTCTTCACTTCAGCCACACTCCTAGGTCTGATAATATACAAGGAGTTGGTGTTAGTATTTTACTTTCCTCTCGTTGCTCCTTTCAACAAATACAGCCCTTCTCTTCCCGCACATTTTCTTCAATCTAAACCAACATGATTAGCTTATTCTCTCCCCTCTCTATATGTGTTGCAGTCATATACCGCCCCCCTGGCTCCTCAATTTCTAGATCACTTTGCCACCTGGCTACCTTATTTCCTTTCCTCAGATACCCCTGCCCTCATTCTTGGTGACTTTAACCTCCCTATTGACGATCCCACTGTCTCCTCTGCAAAACAACTTCTGCAACTCACTTCCTCTTTTGGCCTGTCACAATGGACTGACTCTCCCACTCACAAAGATGGTCGCTCCCTTGATCTGATTTTCAGCTATCGATGCACTATCTCAAACTTCACAAACTCCCCTTTTCCTCTTTCTGACCATCATCTCCTCACTTGTAACATCACTTCCCTCCCTCCAACTCTCCCTCCTTCTATCCCTCACACCAAACTTCACAGAAGAATCAAGTCACTAGTTCATCAACAGCTTGCTAGCTCTCTCAAACCTCTCCTCTCTTCCATCTCCTCCTTTTCCTGCCCTGATGAATCTATCTGCCACTGTAACTCCACCCTTACATCGGTCCTTGATAATCTGGCCCCACATACCATAGCTCCTGAATCATACACTCATCCTCAGCCCTGGCATACTCCTCTGACACGGTATCTATGCAGATGTTCCTGTACTGCTGAGCGACACTGGAGGAAATCTCGGAGCTCAGCTGACTTTCTTCACTATAAGTTCATCTTGAACTCTTACTATTCTGCCCTTAATCTTTATAAGCAACATTACTTCTCTACCCTTATCTCTACTCTTTCTTCAAACCCAAAATGTCTGTTCTCCACATTCAATACTTTTCTCCGCCCACCCCCACCTCTTACTACAACTTCCCTCTCAGCTCAAGATTTTGCCAGCTACTTCAACAACAAAATCGACTCAAACAGAAATTAAATCAGCTCTCAACATACTACCGGTCTCCCACCCCCTCAAAAGCACACAATCATCCAAAACCCACAGACATAAATGTAGCTCTTTTGCCCATGTTAAAGAGAAAGAAGTTTCTGCCCTTATACTGTCCTCTGGTCTCACTATCTGTCCCCTTGACCCCATCCCCTCACATCTACTCCCCTCCCTCTCTTCTACCCTTACCCCTATACTCACACACATCTTCAACCTCTCCCTCAGCACTGGTATATTTCACTTATCTCTTAAACATGCCCTAGTCACACCTATCCTCAAAAAACCTTCTCTCGATCCAACCTCCCTATTTCCCTACTCCCTCTTGCCTCTAAGCTTCTTGAAAAGCTAGTATATGCATGTCTATCCCACTTCCTTACATTAAACTCCCTCCGTGTTAGGAAATACTAGGTTGTATTGTTCTTTCAGTGAAGGATAGGATCTTCAGCTGCAGATCTTAATATTTTGTGTCACTTAGCACAAGATTATAGTTATTTAGAATAATCTGGTGGCTGGAAGTGAATTGATCATTTTTATGACAGTGTGAGAGATGCGGCAAAAAATACTTGCAGAGGATTCTTAAGTTACTGAAGCAAGGTTGAGCAAGTTGCGTCTGAATCTCTATTTATCATAGCTGAAAATCAGGCAGATCAATAAGAGGAAGTCAACTACCTGAATCTAAACCTCCCTTTATATATACAATGTCCCGGAGGTAATAAGTGCTCAGGATTAGGATAGTAGAGTAAAAGAACACTAGGGACTTACCCTAGTACAAGATGCAAGACAGGATTGGCAGTCCGTTACCTGAAGTAACTGTAACAGCTCCGGTTACAACAATGACAACGGGTCAGCTGGATCTCCGACGGAACGTGAATGACGTCACCAAGTGGGCGTGACGGCGTTCCGGAGATGAAAACTTTACCGATATTAGGACTTGAAGACAGTATGCCAATTACAGGAGTAGAGGAATATGATGGTAGGTCCTTAGAGTTCAACATACGAGTAACATCCAAATAGGTCCGGTTATGCAGAATCAATGAGAAAGCGGTTAGGGTCACAGGGGAAACAACTGCTCGATTTGGTTAGCAGAATAGAACTGAATGAATCAGTATTTGAAATCCAAGGTAGAATAAATCCTCAAGGAGAGAATTACACAAAGCTCAGGAACTAAGAAACTCAATAACTAAGCACCTGTCTGACGTCACAGCACAGGTTAAATAGATTGTGGGGGCAGGTCCCTGGAGTTATGGTGGTATAGGTATTCTGAGCAGCATGTGAAGATAAGGTGGAAAGGTATATTCCCGACATGACCCCCCCCCTTCAGGCAAGCCGTCTCACGGCTTGTAATCTAGGTCGATTTGGATTTTTCCTATGGAATTGAGCGATCAGTCTGGGAGCATTTATGTGCGAGGAAGGTTCCCAAGTATCATCATCAGGAGTATAACCCTTCCAACAAACGAGGTATTGTAATGTGCCATTGTATTCCCTGGAGTCCAGTAGGTCCTGAACCTCGTAAACTTCTGGGTCTAGAAGCTGGGTTTTTGGAGGTAACACTTGTTTGTTCGAAGCAGTGGCTGGTTTCAGCTATGACACATGAAAGGTGGGGTGTATGGTGAATGTTGATGGTAATTGAAGTGTAACCTCATAAGGGTTGATAATTTGTATGATCTGAAATGGTCCTATAAATAGACTGGCTAATTTTTTACTAGGAATCTGCATCCTTAGATGTTTAGTTGAGAGCCAGACCCAGTCACCAATAGCATAAGGAGGTGGTAGATTGGGCCCTTTACAGGTTGTCTCGGAGTATTTGGAAATTCTCTGTTAATTTATCTGCCAGGTCGTCAACACTTGGACAAGAGGCTGTTGTTAAGAAAGACATTTTGGGATGGTATGCATAGTGAGCATAGAATGGAGTCATGTGAGATGATGAGTTGAGACTGTTATTATAAGTGAATTCAGCCATCGAGAGGTTTATCCAGTCTTCTTGGTGATACGCACAATAGCTCAAGCCATTGATTTAAGCGTTCTGACTATCCATTTGTTTGCGGGTGATAGGCAGTACTGAAACAGTGATCAAATTGTAGTTTCTGGCAAAGATGTCTCCAAAACCGTGAGGTAAATTGGCTCCCTCTATCAGTGATAAGAGTAGAAGGGATACCATGGATTCTCACAATCTGGTCTAGGAAGAGTTGAGCAGTCTCTGCTGAAGTCGGAAGTTTATGGTGGGGGATGAAATGGGCCATCTTCGTTAGTAGGTCAATTACGACTAAGATGGTATTTTTTCCTGAGGAAAGAGGTAATTCGACAATAAAATCCATACCCAAATGGGTCCAGGGTTTCTCGGGCACTTGTATAGGTATCACCAACCCGTAAGGAGGTTTTTTTCAGATTTGGAGATAGCGCAGATCGTACAGCTCTTGATGTAATCTTGTATATCGTTGTACATGTTTGGCCACCAATAATCTCTTCCTAATAGTTCTTTTGTTCTCATGTTACCAGGATGTCCGGAGAGGGGTGAGTCATGATGTTCTTTGATTAAGTCTGACCTAAGGGCTTCAGGAACGTAGAGTTTGTCATGGAAGTAGTAGAGACCATCGGACTCTTTCTGAAGATTTTTTGGTATATTTTTATCTTCAAGTAAGGCCTTTTGGAGTTTGGATCCAAACTCTGACAATAGGTAGACATGTGCACGGCTAAAAAATTCGGTTCGTTTTCGGTTCGGATCGATTCGGACTTTTCAAATTTCGTTTCGGATCGAATCGGATTCGGCAAAATTTGAATAAATTCGTTTCGGATTTATTCGGATCCGAATAAATTCGTTTCGTATTTATTCTGATTCGGCTGAATTCGGTTCTATTCCGTTCCGAAATTCGGTATGTTTTTAGTACACTAACACCCATTTAGTACACTAAGTCACTAACACCCATAAACTACCTATGAATCACTAAACCGAGGCCCCCCCACATCGCAAACCCTATAATAACATTATTTAACCCCTAATCTGCCGATCGGATATCGCCGCAACCTACATTATAGCTATTAACCCCTAATCTGCTGTCCCTAACACCGCCGACCCCTACATTATAGTTATTAACCCCTAATCTGCCCCCCCCAACGTCGCCGCAATCTAACTACAAGTATTAACCCCTAATCTGCCGACCCGATATCGCCGCCGCCTACATTATAGCTATTAACCCCTAATCTGCTGTCCCTAACACCTCCGACCCCTACATTATAGTTATTAACCCCTAATCTGCCCCCCCCAACGTCGCCGCAATCTAACTACAAGTATTAACCCCTAATCTGCCGACCCGATATCGCCGCCGCCTACATTATAGCTATTAACCCCTAATCTGCTGTCCCTAACACCGCCGACCCCTACATTATAGTTATTAATCCCTAATCTGCCCCCCCCAACGTCGCCGCAATCTAACTACAAGTATTAACCCCTAATCTGCCGACACGATATCGCCGCCGCCTACATTATAGCTATTAACCCCTAATCTGCTGTCCCTAACACCGCCGACCCCTACATTATAGTTATTAACCCCTAATCTGTCTCCCCCAACGTCGCCGCAATCTAACTACAAGTATTAACCCCTAATCTGCCGACCGCAAATCGCCGCCACTATAATAAATGTATTAACCCCTAAACCGCCGCACTCCCGCCTCGCAAACACTATAATACATTTTATTAACCCCTAATCTGCCCTCCCTAACATCGCCGCCACCTACCTACAATTATTAACCCCTAATCTCCCGCCCCCAACGTCGCCGCTACTATAATAAGGTTATTAACCCCTAAACCTAAGTCTAACCCTAACACTAACACCCCCTAACTTAAATATAATTTAAATAAAACGAAATAAATTTACTATAGTTAAATAAATGAATCCTATTTAAAGCTAAAGACTTACCTGTAAAATAAACCCTAATATAGCTGCAATATAACTAATAGTTACATTGTAGCTATTTTAGCATTTATATTTATTTTACAGGCAACTTTGTATTTATTTTAACTAGGTACAATAGCTATTAAATAGTTAATAACTATTTAATAACTACCTAGCTAAAATAATTACAAATTTACCTGTAAAATAAATCCTAACCTAAGTTACAATTACACCTAACACTACACTATCATTAAATTAACTAAATAAATGAATCATATTTAAAACAAAATACTTACCTGTAAAATAAACCCTAATATAGCTGCAATATAACTAATAGTTACATTGTAGCTATTTTAGCATTTATATTTATTTTACAGGCAACTTTGTATTTATTTTAACTAGGTACAAAAGCTATTAAATAGTTATTGACTAATTAATAGCTACCTAGTTAAAATAATTACAAAATTACCTGTAAAATAAATCCTAACCTAAGTTACAATTAAACCTAACACTACACTGTCATTAAATAAATTAACTACAAGTACCTACAATTATCTACAATTAAATAAACTAAAGTACAAAAAAACCCCACTAAATTACAAAAAAAAAAAACACTAAATTACAAAAAATAAAAAAATATTACAAGAATTTTAAACTAATTACACCTAATCTAAGCCCCCTAATAAAATAACAAAGCCCCCCAAAATAAAAAAATGCCCTACCCTATACTAAATTACAAAAGTTAACAGCTCTATTACCTTACCAGCCCTGAACAGGGCCCTTTGCGGGGCATGCCCCAAAGAAAACAGCTCTTTTGCCTGTAAAAAAAAAAAACAATCCCCCCCCCCACATTACAACCCACCACCCACATACTCCTACTCTAACCCAAACCCCCCTTAAATAAACCTAACACTACCCCCCTGAAGATCTCCCTACCTTGAGTCGTGTTCACCCAGCCGGGCCGAAGTCTTCATCCGATGGGGCAGAAGAGGACATCCAGACCGGCAGAAGTCTTCATCCAAGCGGGGCAAGAAGAGGTCTTCCATCCATCATACAAGTACAAAAATACAAACAAACACTAAATTACCAAAAATAATAAAATATTACAATAATTTTAAACTAATTACACCTAATCTAAGCCCCCTACTAGCTATTAATATAGCTTCAATATAACTAATAGTTACATTGTAGCTATTTTAGGATTTATATTTATTTTACAGGCAACTTTGTATTTATTTTAACTAGGTACAATAGTTATTAAATAGTTAATAACTATTTAATAACTACCTATCTAAAATAAATACAAATTTACCTGTAAAATAAATCATCACCTAAGTTACAATTACACCTAACACTACACTATCATTAAATTAACTAAATAAATGAATCCTATATAAAACTAAAGACTTACCTGTAAAATAAACCCTAATATAGCTGCAATATAACTAATAGTTACATTGTAGCTATTTTAGCATTTATATTTATTGTACAGGCAACTTTGTATTTATTTTAACTAGGTTCAATAGCTATTAAATAGATATTGACTATTTAATAGCTACCTAGTTAAAATAATTACAAAATTACCTGTAAAATAAATCCTAACCTAAGTTACAATTAAACCTAACACTACACTATCATTAAATAAATTAACTACAAGTACCTACAATTAAATACAATTAAAAAAACTAAACTAAAGTACAAACCCCCCCCCCACTAAATTACAAAAAATAAAACAATATTACAAGAATTTTAAACTAATTACACCTAATCTAAGCCCCCTAATAAAATAACAAAGCCCCCCAAAATAAAAAAAAATGCCCTACCCTATACTAAATTACAAAAGTTAACAGCTCTATTACCTTACCAGCCCTGAACAGGGCCTTTTGCGGGGCATGCCCCAAAGAAAACAGCTCTTTTGCCTGTTAAAAAAAAACACAATACCCCCCCGCCACATTACAACCCACCACCCACATACCCCTACTCTAACCCAAACCCCCCTTAAATAAACCTAACACTACCCCCCTGAAGATCTCCCTACCTTGAGTCGTGTTCACCCAGCTGGGCCGAAGTCTTCATCCGATGGGGCAGAAGAGGACATCCAGACCAGCAGAAGTCTTCATCCAAGCGGGGCAAGAAGAGGTCTTCCATCCATCAGAAAAGTACAAAAAAATAAACAAACACTAAATTAGCAAGAATAATAAAATATTACAATAATTTTAAACTAATTACACCTAATCTAAGCCCCCTACTAGCTATTAATATAGCTACAATATAACTAATAGTTACATTGTAGCTATTTTAGGATTTATATTTATTTTACAGGCAACTTTGTATTTATTTTAACTAGGTACAATAGCTATTAAATAGTTAATAACTATTTAATAACTACCTAGCTAAAATAAATACAAATTTACCTGTAAAATAAACCCTAACCTAAGTTACAATTACACCTAACACTACACTGTCATTAAATTAACTATATAAATTAATCCTATATAAAACTAAATACTTACCTGTAAAATAAACCCTAATATAGCTACAATATAACTAATAGTTACATTGTAGCTATTTTAGCATTTATATTTATTTTACAGGCAACTTTGTATTTATTTTAACTAGGTACAATAGCTATTAAATAGATATTTACTGTTTAATAGCTACCTAGTTAAAATAATTACAAAATTACCTGTAAAATAAATCCTAACCTAAGTTACTATTAAACCTAACACTACACTATCATTAAATAAATTAACTACAAGTACCTACAATTAAATACAATGAAATAAACTAAACTAAAGTACAAAAAAACAAACACTAAATTACAAAAAATAAAAAAAATTACAAGAATTTTAAACTAATTACACCTAATCTAAGCCCCCTAATAAAATAACAAAGCCCCCCAAAATAAAAAAATGCCCTACCCTATACTAAATTACAAAAGTAATCAGCTCTATTACCTTACCAGCCCTGAACAGGGCCCTTTGCGGGGCATGCCCCAAAGAAAACAGCTCTTTTGCCTGTAAAAAAAAACACAATACCCCCCCCCCCACATTACAACCCACCACCCACATACCCCTACTCTAACCCAAACCCCCCTTAAATAAACCTAACACTACCCCCCTGAAGATCTCTCTACCGTGTCTTCACCCAGCGGGCCGAAGTCTTCATCCGATGGGGCAGAAGAGGACATCCAGACCGGCAGAAGTCTTCATCCAAGCGGGGCAAGAAGAGGTCTTCCATCCATCAGAAGTCTTGATCCAGGCGGCATCTTCTCTGTTCATCCATCCGGAGCGGAGCGGCAGCATCCTGAAGACATCCCACGCAGAGCATCCTCTTCTTTCTTGATCCGACGACTAGGTGACTGTACCTTTAAGTGACGTCATCCAAGATGGCGTCCCTTGAATTCCGATTGGCTGATAGGATTCTATCAGCCAATCGGAATTAAGGTAGGAAAAATCTGATTGGCTGATTCAATCAGCCAATCAGATTCAAGTTCAATCCGATTGGCTGATCCAATCAGCCAATCAGATTGAGCTCGCATTCTATTGGCTGATCGGAACAGCCAATAGAATGCGAGGTCAATCTGATTGGCTGATTCCATCAGCCAATCGGATTGAACTTGAATCTGATTGGCTGATTGAATCAGCCAATCAGATTTTTCCTACCTTAATTCCGATTGGCTGATAGAATCCTATCAGCCAATCGGAATTCAAGGGACGCCATCTTGGATGACGTCACTTAAAGGTACAGTCACCTAGTCGTCGGATCAAGAAAGAAGAGGATGCTCTGCGTGGGATGTCTTCAGGATGCTGCCGCTCCGCTCCGGATGGATGAACAGAGAAGATGCCGCCTGGATCAAGACTTCTGATGGATGGAAGACCTCTTCTTGCCCCGCTTGGATGAAGACTTCTGCCGGTCTGGATGTCCTCTTCTGCCCCATCGGATGAAGACTTCGGCCCGCTGGGTGAAGACACGGTAGAGAGATCTTCAGGGGGGTAGTGTTAGGTTTATTTAAGGGGGGTTTGGGTTAGAGTAGGGGTATGTGGGTGGTGGGTTGTAATGTGGGGGGGGGGGTATTGTGTTTTTTTTTACAGGCAAAAGAGCTGTTTTCTTTGGGGCATGCCCCGCAAAGGGCCCTGTTCAGGGCTGGTAAGGTAATAGAGCTGATTACTTTTGTAATTTAGTATAGGGTAGGGCATTTTTTTATTTTGGGGGGCTTTGTTATTTTATTAGGGGGCTTAGATTAGGTGTAATTAGTTTAAAATTCTTGTAATTTTTTTTATTTTTTGTAATTTAGTGTTTGTTTTTTTGTACTTTAGTTTAGTTTATTTCATTGTATTTAATTGTAGGTACTTGTAGTTAATTTATTTAATGATAGTGTAGTGTTAGGTTTAATAGTAACTTAGGTTAGGATTTATTTTACAGGTAATTTTGTAATTATTTTAACTAGGTAGCTATTAAACAGTAAATATCTATTTAATAGCTATTGTACCTAGTTAAAATAAATACAAAGTTGCCTGTAAAATAAATATAAATGCTAAAATAGCTACAATGTAACTATTAGTTATATTGTAGCTATATTAGGGTTTATTTTACAGGTAAGTATTTAGTTTTATATAGGATTAATTTATTTAGTTAATTTAATGACAGTGTAGTGTTAGGTGTAATTGTAACTTAGGTTAGGATTTATTTTACAGGTAAATTTGTATTTATTTTAGCTAGGTAGTTATTAAATAGTTATTAACTATTTAATAGCTATTGTACCTAGTTAAAATAAATACAAAGTTGCCTGTAAAATAAATATAAATCCTAAAATAGCTACAATGTAACTATTAGTTATATTGTAGCTATATTAATAGCTAGTAGGGGGCTTAGATTAGGTGTAATTAGTTTAAAATTATTGTAATATTTTATTATTTTTGCTAATTTAGTGTTTGTTTGTTTTTTTGTACTTTTCTGATGGATGGAAGACCTCTTCTTGCCCCGCTTGGATGAAGACTTCTGCCGGTCTGGATGTCCTCTTCTGCCCCATCGGATGAAGACTTCGGCCCGGCTGGGTGAACACGACTCAAGGTAGGGAGATCTTCAGGGGGGTAGTGTTAGGTTTATTTAAGGGGGGTTTGGGTTAGAGTAGGGGTATGTGGGTGGTGGGTTGTAATGTGGGGGGGGGGATTGTGTGTTTTTTTTACAGGCAAAAGAGCTGTTTTCTTTGGGGCATGCCCCGCAAAGGGCCCTGTTCAGGGCTGGTAAGGTAATAGAGCTGATTACTTTTGTAATTTAGTATAGGGTAGGGCATTTTTTTATTTTGGGGGGCTTTGTTATTTTATTAGGGGGCTTAGATTAGGTGTAATTAGTTTAAAATTCTTGTAATATTTTTTTATTTTTTGTAATTTAGTGGGGGGGGGGTTTGTACTTTAGTTTAGTTTTTTTAATTGTATTTAATTGTAGGTACTTGTAGTTAATTTATTTAATGATAGTGTAGTGTTAGGTTTAATTGTAACTTAGGTTAGGATTTATTTTACAGGTAATTTTGTAATTATTTTAACTAGGTAGCTATTAAATAGTCAATATCTATTTAATAGCTATTGAACCTAGTTAAAATGAATACAAAGTTGCCTGTACAATAAATATAAATGCTAAAATAGCTACAATGTAACTATTAGTTAGATTGCAGCTATATTAGGGTTTATTTTACAGGTAAGTCTTTAGTTTTATATAGGATTCATTTATTTAGTTAATTTAATGATAGTGTAGTGTTAGGTGTAATTGTAACTTAGGTTATGATTTATTTTACAGGTAAATTTGTATTTATTTTAGCTAGGTAGTTATTAAATAGTTATTAACTATTTAATAACTATTGTACCTAGTTAAAATAAATACAAAGTTGCCTGTAAAATACATATAAATCCTAAAATAGCTACAATGTAACTATTAGTTATATTGAAGCTATATTAATAGCTAGTAGGGGGCTTAGATTAGGTGTAATTAGTTTAAAATTATTGTAATATTATATTATTCTTGCTAATTTAGTGTTTGTTTGTATTTTTGTACTTGTATGATGGATGGAAGACCTCTTCTTGCCCCGCTTGGATGAAGACTTCTGCCGGTCTGGATGTCCTCTTCTGCCCCATCGGATGAAGACTTCGGCCCGGCTGGGTGAACACGACTCAAGGTAGGGAGATCTTCAGGGGGGTAGTGTTAGGTTTATTTAAGGGGGGTTTGGGTTAGAGTAGGGGTATGTGGGTGGTGGGTTGTAATGTGGGGGGGGGATTGTGTTTTTTTTTTTACAGGCAAAAGAGCTGTTTTCTTTGGGGCATGCCCCGCAAAGGGCCCTGTTCAGGGCTGGTAAGGTAATAGAACTGTTAACTTTTGTAATTTAGTATAGGGTAGGGCATTTTTTTTATTTTGGGGGGCTTTGTTATTTTATTAGGGGGCTTAGATTAGGTGTAATTAGTTTAAAATTCTTGTAATATTTTTTTATTTTTTGTAATTTAGTGGTTTTTTATTTTTTGTAATTTAGTGGGGGGGTTTGTACTTTAGTTTATTTAATTGTAGATAATTGTAGGTACTTGTAGTTAATTTATTTCATGATAGTGTAGTGTTAGGTTTTATTGTAACTTAGGTTAGGATTTATTTTGCAGGTAATTTTGTAATTATTTTAACTAGTTAGCTATTAATTAGTCAATAACTATTTAATAGCTATTGTACCTAGTTAAAATAAATACAAAGTTGCCTGTAAAATAAATATAAATGCTAAAATAGCTACAATTTAACTATTAGTTATATTGCAGCTATATTAGGGTTTATTTTACAGGTAAGTATTTAGTTTTAAATAGGATTCATTTATTTAATGATAGTTTAGTGTTAGGTTTAATTGTAACTTAGGTTAGGATTTATTTTACAGGTAAATTTGTAATTATTTTAACTAGGTAGCTATTAAACAGTAAATATCTATTTAATAGCTATTGAACCTAGTTAAAATAAATACAAAGTTGCCTGTAAAATAAATATAAATCCTAAAATAGCTACAATGTAACTATTAGTTATATTGCAGCTATCTTAGGGTTTATTTTACAGGTAAGTCTTTAGTTTTAAATAGGATTCATTTATTTAACTATAGTAAATTTATTTCGTTTTATTTAAATTATATTTAAGTTAGGGGGTGTTAGTGTTAGGGTTAGACTTAGGTTTAGGGGTTAATAACCTTATTATAGTAGCGGCGACGTTGGGGGCGGGAGATTAGGGGTTAATAATTGTAGGTAGGTGGCGGCGATGTTAGGGAGGGCAGATTAGGGGTTAATAAAATGTATTATAGTGTTTGCGAGGCGGGAGTGCGGCGGTTTAGGGGTTAATACATTTATTATAGTTGCGGCGATTTGCGGTCGGCAGATTAGGGGTTAATACTTGTAGTTAGATTGCGGGGAGGTTGGGGGGGGCAGATTAGGGGTTAATAACTATAATGTAGGGGTCGGCGGTGTTAGGGACACCAGATTAGGGGTTAATAGCTATAATGTAGGCGGCGGCGATATCGGGTCGGCAGATTAGGGGTTAATACTTGTAGTTAGATTGCGGCGACGTTGGGGGGGGCAGATTAGGGGTTAATAACTATAATGTAGGGGTCGGCGGTGTTAGGGACAGCAGATTAGGGGTTAATAGCTATAATGTAGGCGGCGGCGATATCGGGTCGGCAGATTAGGGGTTAATACTTGTAGTTAGATTGCGGCGACGTTGGGGGAGGCAGATTAGGGGTTAATAACTATAATGTAGGGGTCGGCGGTGTTAGGGACAGCAGATTAGGGGTTAATAGCTATAATGTAGGCGGCGGCGATATCGGGTCGGCAGATTAGGGGTTAATACTTGTAGTTAGATTGCGGCGACGTTGGGGGGGGCAGATTAGGGGTTAATAACTATAATGTAGGGGTCGGCGGTGTTAGGGACAGCAGATTAGGGGTTAATAGCTATAATGTAGGCGGCGGCGATATCGGGTCAGCAGATTAGGGGTTATTACTTGTAGTTAGATTGCGGCGACGTTGGGGGGGCAGATTAGGGGTTAATAACTATAATGTAGGGGTCGGCGGTGTTAGGGACAGCAGATTAGGGGTTAATAGTTATAATGTAGGTGGCGGCGATATCGTGTCGGCAGATTAGGGGTTAATAAAATAATGCAGGTGTCAGCGATAGCGGGGGCGGCAGATTAGGGGTTAATAAGTGTTAGATTAGGGGTGTTTAGAGACTCGGGGTTCATGTTAGGGTGTTAGGTGCAGACTTAGTGTTTCCCCATAGGAAACAATGGGGCTGCGGTGTTAGTTTTTTTTCAGCCGAAACTCCCATTGTTTCCTATGGGGAAATGCCGAATTTTACCGAGCTAATTCGGATTTATTCGGAGATACGGCAGCTATTTCGGATTCATTCGGTAGATTCGGAAGTATTTTAATTCGGAAATCCGAATCGATCCGAATCTCCGAATTTACCGAATTTACCGAATTTCCGAATTAATCCGAAACGAACCGCACATGTCTAACAATAGGCCAAGGAATCTTTCATGAGGAATTATGGTTTTAAGGTTTTGCCCAATGCTGGGCTTTGGGTCTTTTCGAGACAATGCATCAGCCTTACCGTTTTTAGAGGCAGGTCTGTAAATTATTTGATAGTGGAATCTGCTAAAATAAAGACTCCAGCGTACTTGTCTGGCTGAGAGAGTTTTGCTTTTTTGCAGAAATTCTAGGTTTTTATGGTCGGTATAAACGATGATCGGTAGACGTGTACCCTCGAGGAGATGCCTCCAATACTTAAAAGATATTTTAATAGCCAGCAACTCCTTTTCACCTCTTGGATAATTCATTTCTGGTGGGGTCATCACCTTGGAGTAGAAAGTTACTGGGTGTAGAGGTTGACCAATGCTTCCTCTCTGGGAGAGAACCGCACCAAGGGCATAGTCTGAGGAATCTACTTCAACGAAATATTGGAATTCAGGGTTCGGGAAATGTAGTATCGGAGCAGTAACAAATGCAGTTTTTAGATACTCAAATGCTTGGGCAGCCCTCGAATTCCATTGGAAAGGTGTTGTGTTACCAGTAAGAAAAGTCAAAGGTTTTGCTATTCAGGAAAAGCCTTTTATGAATTTCCTGTAGTAGTTACTGAATCCTAGGAAGCGTTGTAACTCTTTACGGTTTGAAGGAGTGGGCCAGTCCCTAACTGCATCTACCTTATTCTCTTGCATTTGTATTCCTTCAGGCGATATGTTATACCCCAAGAACGATATCTTGTTAGTATGAAAGAGACATTTCTCTGCTTTGGCGTACAATTGATGGCTTTGTAATCTCGATAGCAACCACCTAACATGTTTGATGTGGTCTTCTAAATTTTGGGAGTATATTAGGATGTCATCCAGATACACTACAACACATCTATCAAGGAGATTGCTAAAGACATCGTTAATAAAATGCTGAAATGTTGCATAAGCCAAATGGCATGACCAAGTATTCGTATAGCCTATATCTAGTTCTAAATGCAGTCAACCATTCATCTCCCTCCCTTATGCGTATTAAATTGTATGCCCCTCTGAGATCCAACTTAGTTAAAAAAATTTGCTTGGTGTAAGCGCTCGATAAGTTCTGGGATTAAGGGTAAGGGGTATTTGTTTTTGACCGTAATTTTATTTAGCTCCCTATAATCAATAATAGGGCATAATGTTTGATCCTTTTTCATAACAAAGAACATACCAGCTCCTGCAGGTGATACAGAAGGCCTGATAAAGCCCTTCTTCAAATTCTCCACTAAATACGACTTTAGGTGGATCAATTCAGGTTGACAAAAGGGGTAAAGATGTCCATATGGGACAGTGGAACGTGGTTTCAGATCTATAGGGCAATCATAGATACAAATTGGGGGCAGATTATCTGCCTCCCATTTACTGAAGACTTCAAGAAACTCTGAATACTCTTTGGGGATGATATCTATGTTAGGAGATACTAGGTTGTATTGTTCTATCAGTGAAGGATAGGATCTTCAGCTGCAGATCTTAATATATTGTGTCACTTAGCACAAGATTATAGTTATTTAGAATAATTTGGCGGCTGGAAGTGAATTGATCATTTTTATGACAGTGTGAGAGATGTGGTAAAAAATACTTGCAGCGGACTCTTAAGTTACTGAAGCAAGAATGAGCAAGTTGCGTCTCAATCTCTATTTATCGTAGCTGAAAATCAGGCAGATCAATAAGAGAAAGTCAACTACCTGAATCTGAACCATGTCATGTCATGAACAATGCCCCGGAGGTAATAAGTGCTCAGGATTTAGATAGTAGAGTAACAGAACACTAGGGACTTACCCCAGTACAAGAATGCAAGACAGGATTGGCAGTCCGTTACCTGAAGTAACTGTAACAGCTCCGGGTTACAATGACAACGGGTCAGCTGGATCTCCGACGGAACGCAGATGACGTCACCAAGTGGGCGTGACGGTGTTCCAGAGATGAAAACTTTACCGATATTAGGACTTGAAGACAGTATGCTGATTACAGGAGTAGAGCAATATGATGTTAGGCCCTTAGAGTTCAACATACGAGTAACATCCAAATAGGTCCGGTTGTGCAGAATCAATGAGAAAGCGGTTAGGGTCACAGGGGAAACAACTGCTCGATTTGGTTAGCAGAATAGAACTGAATGAATCAGTATTTGTAATCCAAGGTAGAATAAATCCTCAAGGAGAGAATCCCACAAAGCTCAGGAACTAAGAAACTCAATAACTAAGCACCTGTCTGACATCACAGCACAGGTTAAATAGATTGTGTGAGCAGGTCTCTGGAGTTAAGGTGGTATAGGTATTCTGAGCAGCATGTGAAGATAAGGTGGAAAGGTATATTCCGGACACTCCTTGACCCACTGCAATCTGGATTTTGCCCCCTTCACTCCACAGAGATAGCAATTGTTAAGGTTACCAATTACCTACTTATAGCAAAATCCAAAGGCCACTTCTCTCTGCTTATCCTCCATGATCTGTCTGCAGTATTTGATACTGTTGACCACCCTCTTTTGCTCCAAACCCTCCAATCCTTTCGCATCTACGACACATCTCTCTCGTGGTTCTCTTCCTATCTGTCTAACCGTACCTTTATTGTAGCCTTTTCTGGGGCATCCTCTGCCCCATTACCACTTTCTGTTGGGGTACCACAAGGCTCTGTCCTCGGTTCCCTTCTCTTCTCAATCTACACGTCATCATTAGGTTCCTTAATAAAGTCCCACGGTTTCAATTTCATTTGTATGCCGATGACACGCAAATCTACCTCTCTGCACCAGACATATCTCCTTCTTTGCTAACCCGTGTCACTAACTGTCTCTCTAATATCTCATCTTGGATGTCTTCTCACTACCTCAAGCTAAATCTTTCCAAAACTGAACTCCTTATTTCCCCCCTTCTTCCAAAATCTCCACCCCCCATTTCTCTATAACTGTTCATTAACCCAACCCCACATGCCCGAAGTCTTGTGGTCACACTTGACTAAGATCTTTCTTTCACTCTTCACATTCAGTCCTTGGCTAAAGTCTGCTGCTTTCACCTATAAAATATCTCTAAAATTATACATTTCCTTACACAAGACACAACTACGATTTCAATCCACTCTCTCATCCTTTCCCACCTTTACTACTGCAACTCCACCCTCTTTGGTCTCCATAGCTGCCGCCTAGCTCCCTTACAATCCATAATGAATGCCTCTGCTAAGCTCATCTTCCTTACACGTCGCTCTTTATCTGCTGCACCTCTCTGTCAATCCCTTCACTGGCTTCCTCTTGACTCCAGGATTAAACACAAAATTCTTACTCTGACACACAAAGCCCTCAACTGCACTGCTCCCCCCTACATCTCAGACCTTGTCTCCAGATACTCTCCCTCTCATCCCCTCCGCTCCGCTCATGATCTCCTACTCTCCTCCACTCTTGTTACCTCCTCACATTCAAGTTTACAAGACTTCTCCAGACTGGCTCTCATCTTATGGAACTCTCTGCCTCGGTCCACAAGACTCTCCCCTAGTTGTGAAAGCTTCAAGTGCTCCCTAAAGACTCTAATATTCAGGGATGCATACAACCTTCACTAACCTTCACTATCTCCACTGCTATCCCCTTGAACCCCATAGCATGTAAGCCTATGAACCCAGCTGTTTGTAGTTCACCTTCATATGAGCCGACTACAACAGTGCAACTCTCGGCAGGGCCCTTTACCCATTTGAACACTGTAAATGTTATCTTGTATACAACCTATGTTTATAGCGCTGCAGAATCTGTTTGCGCTCTACAAATACCTAATAATAATAATATACGTTATGACCTCTATTCTGCCTGTTTCTAAGCCACTGCAAGTCGCCCCTTATCTCAGTGCTTTTTATTAACATTTTAATTGTTGCCCAACAGTCAGACAGTGCAAGTTCATGTGTGCCATATAGATAACATTGTGCTCACTCCTGTGAAAAATGATAATATTTATACAGAAACCAGCACTAACTGGCTAAAATGAAAGTTTGTAAAAAGCACTGAGAAAAGGGGCTTAGATACAGGTTATCATAGAGGTAAAAAGAATATTAATATAATAGCGTTGGTTATGCAAAACTGGGGAATGGGCAATAAAGGGATTATCTATTTTTAAATAATAACAATTTTCAATCAAACTGTCCCTTTAAGACTGCAGAAGCGCTCTGTTGTTCAATCCAGCCCCCTGCTCTTGGGCAAACAATAACTTGAGAGTAGGACCTGTCAATTACCCCAAACAAGTGAGTTTGCGATAATTCATCTTTACCACCTAGGATAAGAAGCAGTGACTGCTTCTTACATTTTTGGTTACAGACTCACTCTTGCAAGCCTTAAGTTCTCAGAAGCTTGGAATCCATCTTGATACATTTTACAAGCCCTACAAATATCACATTAACTTGCAGTGGAATACTGGCAAGTTTTGGCCAGGGGGCCAGTACAACACACAATTTGACAAGGTTACTGTAGGGATGTGCAGTTATAGGAGGCCGGTGAGGCACTGTCTCGCCTGTCATATGGGGCAAATCTTAATTTAATTTTCTCTATCCCCTCCCCATGTTAGCGCTATGGAGAGGCAGCGCACAGGTCTGCTTCTCTCCATTGCGCCTTGGGTACATTTGATATCATAATTCCAATTTTAAGCGCCACCCACTGGTGGTCCAAATTACATCATTTCAAATAAGGCCAATAGAAGGTAGCTCACGTGCTGCCTCTTAGCAAGGTAGCCAATCAGCAACAGTCATGTTCTCCTGGAGATTGACAGCACCAGGAGAATGTGACCGGCGCCTATTGACTCCCTGCGCATGCGCAAGGGAGCGGTAGAACTGGCGGGCAGCTTGAAGAGAATAGACTACTGCCTCCTGTCCTCCTGAGCTCGGATCTTCAGTTGCGATCAGCTCCTTCCCTGCCTGAGAGTGAGAAACTGAGCCCTCAGGCTGAGCCTACAGTTACATTGATTGATTCTACAATCTACACGGAGCGGTAAATAAAATAATATCTGACGCTTCAGCTCCAAAACATACTCAGCTCCAAAACCTACTCATCTGCTCCTCTAATTCCAATTGATAGAGTGTGCATTAAAGGGACACGGAACCCACATTTTTTCTTTCGTGATTCAGATAGAGCATGCAATTTTAAGCAACTTTCATTTTCTTCATTCTCTTGATATGTTTATTTGAAAAGCAAGAATGTAAGTTTAGATGCCGGCCCATTTTTGGTGAACAACCTGGATTGTCCTTGCTGATTGGACAGCACCAATAAACAAGTGCTGTCCATGGTCTGAACCAAAAATTTGCTGGCTCCTTAGCATAGATACCTTCTTTTTCAAATAAAGATAGCAAGAGAATTAAGAAAAATTGATAATAAAAGTAAATTAGAAAGTTGCATAAAATTGCATGCACTATCTGAATCATGAAAGAAAAAAATTGGGTTCAGTGTCCCTTTAAGTATTTTATTTAGCACATTACACATTAAGCTTGGTTGTGGTTGTTTTTTTTTTTTACAAGCCGGCACCTGCCACTGGTGTTAAACTCCAGCCCCCTTGCATAGGTGATCAAAATGCTTGGAAATGGCAGGCTAGAGAGGCTATGTGCTTTGATGCTGGTGTAAAGAGGTTATGTCACTCACATTAAAGGAAACCTAAGGAAAAAGGTTTGGATCAACACATCAGACATTATTTGGGTTGGTTTAAGAGATTATCAAGACAACAAAGCAGATGTTATCCTTAAATACAATTCCAGTTTCCAAGGATTGTTCTGCTTTGATGTTTTGATTTGAATTTTGAGTGAAGCCCTCACGTAGGGAAGATTCTCTGCTTAATAAGAATTTATTTTCATCTGCAGCGGTTCTTGTCTTGCTCTGCTAATCACTTGTAAATTATAACTTTGCCGACTCATTACTAAGCACTAAACTGTCATGTAGGAGGACAATTTTATGATGGTTGTAGAACTTTTGTTAACATCCAGTACAAAATGTTGTCAGACCGTAGACTTGAGACTCTAAGATGCAGGCAACAACTATTTATTTTCTTTTGCTTATTATCTTAACCTTGCTAACTCTTCATGTTATGCAACAGTGTTTAACTTTTGTTTCTGTCTCTGGTATTATGGCAGTGGGTGTGATTTCTTATTAGTATTATCCTGATGTTAAATAGCCCAATATACAGGTAGCCCTCAGGTTCCAGAAGGAATGGTTGTAAATCGAAACCGTTGTAAATTGAAACCCAGTTTATAATGTAAGTCAATGGGAATTGAGGGAGATAGGTTCCAGGCCCCTCTCAAAATTGTCATAAGTAACACCTAATACATTATTTTTAAAGCTTTGAAATGAAGACTTTAAATGCTAAACAGCATGATAAACCTAATAAAATAATCACACAACACAGAATATATAATTAAACTAAGTTAAATAAACAAAAACATTTGCTAAACAGAATTATAACCCTAATAAAATAATCACACAACACAGACTTCACTTGCATTTTTCTGCAAACAGTTCTTTCTATGCATTCCAATCTGGACTGATTTATAGACAGGAAGATCTTGTTCCTTTGCCAGCTGCTCGATAGCTCAGGTCTGGTTAAACTGATTAATTTTAGCTTGCTTGGCTTTGCTGCAACACAAGTGGGCAGCTCCACCTACTGGCTATTTTCATACATGCACTGCTTCTCAATGCTTTTCAATAGCAGTCACATGACTGGAAAAAAAAGGTTGTTATTCTGAAATGGTGTAAATTGAACCGTTGTAAAATGAGGGCCACCTGTATTGGATGTTAACTGACCTGATAATATCTCAGAATAATATATATATTCAGTATATGTGATTATTCCTCTTGACTGTTTAAGGTTGTATGGGGCTACCTTTTTCTCTGTAATACCCAGTCTGTTCTATCAACAAGTCATAGACCCACAGAGTGCAAAAACTTGTTATGGCTTCCCTATTCCCTTAGGAAGCATATGCTATTTTACTGTTTACATCATACCTACTGTAACAGGTAATACATTTAATTCATTAAAGGGGCATTGTAGGACAATAAAACCTAAAAAATTTCTTTCATGATTCAGATCAGGCATACAATTGATTAGAAACTTTACAATTTACTTCTATTATTTAATTTTCTTCATTCTCTTGTTATCCTTTGCTGAAAGGTTTATCTATGAAAGCTCAGGAGCAGCAAATAACCTAGGTTCTAGCTTCTGATTGATGGCTGGCTGCATATATATATATATATATATATATATATATATATATATATATATATATATATATATATATATATATATATACCAATTGTCATTGGCTCGCCCATGTGTTCAGTTAGGAACCAGTAGTGCATTGCTGCTACTTCAACAAATGATACAAAGAGAATGAAGGAGATTAGATAAAAGAAGTAAACTGGAAAGTAGTTTCAAATTGTATGTTCTACCTAAATCATGAAAGAAAAACTTAGGGTTTCATGTCCCTTTAAGAAACACAATTGCAGTTGCTTTGCAAGAAGGATAAAAACTAATAGAGAATACAAATTGGAATTTGTTATTTAAAGGGATAGGAAAGTCAAAATTAAACTTGAAGGTTTCAGATAGAGCTTGTAATTTTAAGACACTTTTAAATTCACTTCTATTTTCAAATGTGCTTTGTTCCAGGCCTGGACTGGCCATTGGGCATAGCGGGCATTTGCCCGGTGGGCCGCAGGTCCCCTTGGCCCCGCCTACATCATCATTAACGTCACACCCACCAACCTCCTGTAATCCAGCAAGCTCTGTCACTTACATTTAGTTTGATTTTTACTAAAGCAGCAGGTTTCCCACCAGTTCTGATGTGCTGGGAAATGAGCTGCCAGTAAAAAACAAACTAATATGCTGCTGTAATGATATCTAAGGCATTCAGACACGAAGCAGCTGCATTTTCATTGGTGAGGGGGCGGGTAGGTGGGCGGGACAAACTGCACGGGAAGTGACTGAATATAACTGATGGACATACAGGAGGTTTACACCACGTGATGACTTAACTTGAGAAGGGAGGGTGTCATGCTGCTGCCTGTGCCTGATTCCTGTGCCATGCTGCTACCAGTCCCACTCCCTCGATAAAGGAGGAAAAATAGATGTAAGTTGTAATGCAGTTTCCCTGATATTATTGTGCAGAGAGTGTACTGTAGTGTAATCTATGTATACTTCCTATGTCTGTATAGATTAAACCATATGCACTGCCATGGTGGGGGGTTAAGAAACAGCCATATGTCCTACATTATGCTATTGTCAAAAACTTCTAATTATGTCATATAATTTATGTATGTGCTGGCCCCTAGGGAGATCGTTTATAGTAAAGAGCACAACATGCATCACTCACAAAAATAACAATATAGCACCCCTTAGAAGGAATTCATAATAGAACTGTCTGACTCACAGTGCATGGCAGGGGGTCTCCTGCTGCTAAATTAAAATATAAAACTGAGAACATGGAGTCCTGGAACTTGCCCTGGCAGAGAGATAATAGTCCAGTGAGCTAGGTAAGAACCAGCTATATGCAGATGTCTCAGCTGTTTGGGATTTGCAGCAGAAGCTGCCACACATGTTCAGCTGTTCTTGACATATTTACAGCAGCTTCCTCACCTTTAACCTAGGTTTAACTGTTGATCACATCAGTGAGACTTAGGAAGCACATCTGTAGCAGTCTTGTTCTCCCAGGACATCAGCACCCACTTTTACAGATCAGTGACACTGGGCTCAGGGGCGCGATCCAATATAAATCGTCGCCCGCAAAAGCCGGCGATGCTAAAATTTGCGCTGGTTTGGTATTACATATACGGCGTAACATAGAAGTTACGCTCGTATATTTCTGCCTTCGGCCGTAGTTTTTTGGCCCATAGAAGGGTATACCAAACCAGCGCAGTTTGGTATCCAATATACAGCGTAAGGACTTACTCCATTTTCACCTCGCCACAAATTGCAGGCGTAGTAAGCCTTACGCTGACTATTGGAGCCCCGTAGCTCCCTAAACTGGCTGCAAAATAAAACCTAACGCATGCGCAATGTCTATCTACCTGTCAACCGCGATCCCCCGCCGCAATCCCTAATAAAGTGTTTAACCCCTAAACCGCCGCTCCCGGACCCCGCCGCCACCTACATTAAATGTCTAACCCCCTAATGTGATCCCCCTACACTGTCGCCACCTACATTAAAATTATTAACCCCTAATATAATCCCCCTACACCGCCACCATCTATATTAAAATTATTACCCCCTAATGTGAGCCCCCTACCCCGCCGCCACCTATTTTAACTATATTATCCCCTAATCTAATCCAATTAAATATAAAAAGAACAGTGCGCCAATATTAAATGATAAAAAATAATAATAATGCTAGTCACAGATATGATCAATATGACTAATGATATATTAATATGCAAGAATATTGATCATGCATCCTGTATATGTTGCTAGTAACAGTACTAAGCAATAACTACTCAATTTGTGGTTTGTAAGATTACTAATCATACATCCTGCATAGGGACAAAACTGCAGTAGTTGGTATTGAAAAAACAAACAAATGTCCCCACAAAGTGTTCCAAATAGAGTCACTTAGCTGGTACTGAAATGGTTGTACTCCCCAGTGTAACCAATTTGAACTCAGAAATTTCTATTTGCAATTCGCATCATATGGTGGCTGTCAGCTTCTTCAGATCTTTTGTTGGTATCCCAAAAGGAAAGAATCTGCAGATATATAAAATAAAGAAGAAGGCGCCACCATAGTGCCTGATCAGTAGAAAAAACAGGCCCCCAAAATGCAGGTTAGGCTGGTACTTACAAGCTCCCAGACACTTGAAAAGTGTCACAAACGCCTTCTGGAACCTTAAGAGTCGTCCAGCTGACTCACACTCTTGCAGAGGTAGATCCACTCCTTAGATGGGACTGACTGTGTTTTTCTCCCCACAGGGTCGCAGGTTGCAGATAGGCACTAACCCTCCAGCGAACTCTTCTCCTGTATTAGAAATCACTTTTTAAAAAATGGACTCTACAGAAATGTGCCACTAGCAATGTGGCTTTCTGTTTAGAAAGGAATAGATGCACACAGAGCAGTTGTGCTGCTAGATTAGACTGACACACTGAAGTCCTTCAGTGTGTCAGTCTAATCTAGCAGCACAACTGCTGTGTGTGCCACCTATATTAGTATTTTAGGGGGTAATACATTTATTATAGGTGGCGGCGGTGTAGGGGGATTAGATTAGGGGTTAATACATTTAATATAGGTGGCGGCGGTGTAGGGGGATTAGATTAGGGGTTAATACATTTAATATAGGTGGCGGCGGTGTAGGGGGATTAGATTAGGGTATTTTAGATTGTAGCTATTTTAGTGTTTATATTTATTTTACAGGTAACTTGGTATTTATTTTAACTAGGTACAATAGCTATTAAATAGTTAATAACTATTTAATAGCTACCTAGTTAAAATAATTACCAATTTACCTGTAAAATAAATCCTAACCTAAGTTACAAATACACCTACACTATCAATAAATGAATTAAATAAACTACAAATATCTAAACTAAAATACAATTAAATACACTAAACTAAATTACAAAAAACAAAAACACTAAATGACAAAAAATAAAAAAAGATTACAAGAATTTTAAGCTAATTACACCTATTCTAAGCCCCCTAATAAAATAACAAAGCCCCCCAAAATAAAAAAATGTCCCTACCCTAATCTAAATTACAAAAGTAATCAGCTCTATTACTAGCCCTTAAAAGGGCCTTTTGTGGGGCATTGCCACAAAGTAATCAGCTCTGTAATTTACCTGTAAAAAAAACAACAACCCCCCCCATTACAACCCACCACCCACATACCCCTACTCTAACCCACCCAATCCCCCCTTAAAAAAACCTAAGTCTAACCCCCAAGTGCTCCTTACCTGTCCTGAAGACCGGCGGAGAAGGTCCTGTTACAGGCGGAGAAGTCTTCTCCCAGGCGGCGACCTCTTGTTCCAGGATCCAGCCGGCGCGGAGTGGAGGAGTTGAAGAAGAAGAGGTCGCCGCCTGGAAGAAGACTTCTCCGCCTGGAACAGGACCTTCTCCGCTGGTCTTCAGGACAGGTAAGGAGCACTTGAGGGTTAGACTTAGGTTTTTTTAAGGGGGGATTGGGTGGGTTAGAGTAGGGGTATGTGGGTGGTGGGTTGTAATGGGGGGGTTATTCTTTTTTTACAGGTAAAAGAGCTGATTACTTTGGGGCAATGCCCCACAAAAGGACCTTTTAAGGGCTGGTAATAGAGCTGATTACTTTTGTAATTTAGATTAGGGTAGGGAATTTTTTTTATTTTGGGGGGCTTTGTTATTTTATTAGGGGGCTTAGAATAGGTGTAATTAACTTAAAATTCTTGTAATCTTTTTTTATTTTTTGTAATTTAGTGTTTGTTTGTTTTTTGTAATTTAGTTTAGTGTATTTAATTGTATTTTAGTTTAGATATTTGTAGTTTATTTAATTAATTAATTTATTGATAGTGTAGGTGTATTTGTAACTTAGGTTAGGATTTATTTTACAGATAAATTGGTAATTATTTTAACTAGGTAGCTATTAAATAGTTATTAACTATTTAATAGCTATTGTACCTAGTTAAAATAAATACCAAGTTACCTGTAAAATAAATATAAACACTAAAATAGCTACAATGTAATTATTAATTATATTGTAGCTATCTTAGGGTTTATTTTATAGGTAAGTATTTAGTTTTAAATAGGAATAATTTAGTTAATATTATTAATATTATTTAGATTTATTTTAATAATAATTAAGTATAATATAATAAGGGTTAATATAGTTAATATAGGTGGCGGCGGTGTAGGGGGGTCAGATTAGGGGTTAATATATTTAATATTGGTGGCGGCAGTGTAGGGGGATTAGATTAGGGGTTAATACATTTATTATAGGTGGCGGCGGTGTAGGGGGATTAGATTAGGGGGTAATACATTTATTATAGGTGGCGGCGGTGTAGGGGGATTAGATTAGGGGGTAATACATTTATTATAGGTGGCGGAGGTGTAGGGGGATTAGATTACAGGTAAAAGAGCTGATTACTTTGTGACAATGCCCCGCAAAAAGCCCTTTTAAGGGCTGGTAATAGAGCTGGTTACTTTGGGGCAATGGCCCGCAAAAGGCCCTTTTAAGGGCTGGTAATAGAGCTGGTTACTTTGGGGCAATGCCACGCAAAAGGCCCTTTTCAGGGCTATTTGTAGGGTTAGACTTAGGTTTAGTGGTAGGGAAATGTTAGTATTTTAGGGTTTAATAAATTTGATATAGGTGGTGGCGGTATAGGGGGATTAGATTAGGGGTTAATAATTTTAATATAGGTGGCGGCGGTGTAAGGGGGTCAGATTGGGGGGTAGTACATATAATATAGGTGGTGGCGGTGTAGGGGGCTCGCATTAGGGGTTAATATAGTTTAAATAGGTGGCAGAGGTGTAGGGGGATCATATTAGGGGGTAATATAGTTTAAATAGGTGGCGGCGATGTAGGGGGATCATATTAGGGGGTAATATAGTTTAAATAGGTGGCGGCGGTGTAGGGGGATCATATTAGGGGGTAATATATTTAATGTAGCTGGCGGCGGTGTAGGGGGGTCACATTAGGGGGTAAAACATTTAATGTAGCTGGCGGCGGTGTAGGGGGGTCAGATTAGGGGGTAATACATATAATATAGGTGGTGGCGGGGTCCGGAAGCGGCGGTTTAGGGGTTAATATATTTATTATTAGGACTGAGAGGGGGGATTGCGGATAGAGGGGTATACGTGTCGGGCTATGTTTGGGAGGCGTGTTAGACAGTAACGGGTGATTTTATAACAGTCAGTTTTTTTATGCGGCGGCAGTTTCTAAAGTGCCGTAAGTCACTGGCGACTCCAGAAATCTGTACTTATGCAGATTTCTGGACATCGCTAGTTTGTCAGACTTACGGCACTTAGCATCTGACGGCGCCGTATATAGGATAGCTCGAGTTGCGAGCTGAAACTATGGGCGGCGCAGGTTTCCACTCTTGCCCCCGAAACCTGCGCCGTATATAGGATCGCGCCCCAGATACCTTACATTCCCCATCTAAATTAAATCTGAAAGCTGCTATTTAGTTTTCCCTTGTGTGTTATACAAATGTGTATGCTATGCCTAGTACTTGAATGTGCATGTTTTGTGTGCCTGCATGTATGTGAATGCTGTGTATGTTGGGTGCCTGCATGTATGTGAATGCTGTGTATGTTGTGTGCCTGCATGTATGTGAATGCTGTGTATGCTGTGTGCCTGCATGTATGTTAATGCTGTGTATGTTGTGTGTCTGCATGTTTGTGAATGCTGTGTATGTTGTGTGTCTGCATGTATGTGAATGCTGCGTATGTTGTGTCTCTGCATGTATGTGAATGCTGCGTATGTTGTGTGCCTGCATATATGTGAATGCTGTGTAGTTTGTGTTGTGTGCCTGCATGTATGTGAATTCTGTGTATGTTGTGTGCTTGCATGTATGGGAATGCTGTGTAGTGTGTGTTGTGTGTTTGCATGTATGTGAATGTTGTGTGTCTGCATGAATGTGAATACTGTGTAGTGTGTGTGTTGTGTATGAAGTGTGGCTGTTGAGTGCTTGTATGTGAATGGTGTGTGTCTGCATGAATGTGAATACTGTGTTAGTGTGTGTGTGTGTTGAGTGTCTGCATGTATGTAAATGTTGTGTGTCTGCATGAATGTGAATACTGTGTAGTGTGTGTGTTGTGTATGAAGTGTGGCTGCGTGTATGTGAATGCTGTATATGTTGTGTGCCTGCATGTATGTGAATAAGACATGGTGAACAGAGGGGGGTGGGGGGGAAGTGGGCCTTTTTGCCCTAAAATGCCCGGGCCTTTGATTCCGGCCCTGCTTTGTTCTTTTACAATCCTTTGTTGAAACTAATACACACATATCCTACACTAGTGGGAGCTAGCTGCTGATTAGTGCCTGCATACATTTGTCCCTTGTGATTGGCTAATTAGATGTGTTCCGCTAGCTGCAATTAGTGCAATGCTATTTCTTAAACAAGGGATAACAAGATAATGAAGCAAATGTGATAATAGAAGTAAATTGGAAAGTTTTTCATATTGTATGTTCTATCCAAATCATGAAAGAAAATGTTGGGGTTCCCTGTCCTTTTAAGTTGTATTAAGATGAATGTTAATTTGTTTTAAAATGTTAAAGGAGCATTTGATACAATTTTTTTCTTTCATGTTTCAGATAAAAAAAAATACAATATTGAACAACTTTACATTTTACTTCTGTTATCTATTTTGCTTTTTTCATTTGGTAATCTTTGAAAAGGTAGGCTAAGGAGCAGCAATGCACTACTGGGAGCATCTAGTGATTGGTGGCTGCACATATATGCCTCTTGTCATTGGCTCATTTAATGTGTTCAGTAAGCACCCAGTAGTACATTGCTGCATATCCTTCAACAAAGAATACCAAGAAAATAAAGCTCATTTAATAATAGCAGTAAATTGGACCTGCAACCTACCAATTTAATCGTAAATTAAAGCTGCCTCTGTTGGGTTCATATATATGTTTCTCAGGCATATCGTAGCCAGTGCCTCACCAGCCTCTGACCTCACTGCACGTCACTGGTCTGTATGATATTCTTATTATGTTTTATTGACACATTTTTATTATTTTGATATGGTAATGGATTAGCGACCAAGTTCTGTTACCATATGAAGGAACAGCAAGTCTCAGTTGTCACTTGACAAACAAGACTGCTTGGGCTTCCAGCATTATGGATGTAAATCTACATTATGTGGGATGCTGGGCTATGTACCGTATGACGTATATCTACGTCCATTTGGCCAAGGGGTTAAAAGCCTGTACTTATCTTATATTCTCTGCTGAGGCCAGTTAGTAATAAGTATAAATAAAGTAATAAAAGCAATGATCTATCAGAGTTTAAAGTACTTTTAACATTACTATATACTACACAGTCACTGGGAACACTAGGTTTTAACATGGTATTTCCCTTTACTTTTACAGAAACTAAAATATATTCCTTCAATATTTAAACATTTAATATAATTTTAAAAGATACATCTACATACTATCCACATGCTTATCTTTGCTTTGAACACATCATCCTACATAGCAAGGGGAAGATTTAATATAGTGTGAGCGGATATGATACGAATTAGCGTATCATGTCCGCTGCACAACGATAAATGCCGACAGCATACGTAAACTGCTGGTGCAATGCCACCCCTGCAGATTCGCAGACTATCAGCCGCTAGCGGGGGTTGTCAATCAAACTGATCATATTCGATCGGGTTGATTTTTGTCCGCGGCCTCAGAGGCAGTGGACTAGTTATGGAGCAGCACTCTTTAGACCGCTGCTTCATAACTTCTGTTTCAGGCAAGCCTGAAGGCTCGCGAGGAAACAGGGGCATCAAGCTCCATACGGAGCTTGATAAATCGTCCCCCAAGTGTTTAATGACCCTTTAGTTAAAAACTATCATAAAGTGCATAATTGTGTAAGACTGAGTTCTGAGACTCACTGGCAACTCCCACATAAAAAAAAGTTATTCAGCACAGTAACATCATTTTGTTTCCAAAAACAAAGTAATATATTTTAAAATCATTCTTTAGATAGAACAGTGTAATTTATCACCACACTCCCGCTAACTTTAGCCCAAAAAGACTGCCTAGTGCAGTTATTTTATTAAAAAAATAAAATAAAGATGCACTACACAGCATTTTTGGGGCATTTGGGGCACATTGATCTGATCTCTGGTTAATTTTATAAGCGCTAATCGCTACTGCAAGCTTGCGGTAGCAATAACCAGCCACTTGTAATAGCGTGCAATAATTTAGTGCTCCACTTGTAATCTATCCCTATGTTTTTTTTGTTTTCTAAACACTAAAGTTAAAAAAACAAGGGGTTATCCTCATAGAAATAGGGGACTTTGGGTATAATTATATAACTTTGATTTGCACATAGAGGCTCCCATATGCCTCCACTCAAATAAATGCACATTTATTCACACCAGGGGATCACTATTACCAATTTTTATTTTTTTTAAAGAAGGGTTTCGAGGCTTTAAAACAAGGGGTCTTGTGGTCTCTAGGCCTTTATGGTGGTCTATTATAAGTGTATAATATATATATATATATATATATATGTTTATGTTTTCATTTTATTTTTTTGTTTTTTAATTATGTTTTAACTTTACATACCAACACATACAATGTTTGAAAGAGCACCCATTGTTTCTAAGAGCCTTAGAAACAATGGGTGTTTCTAGGGCTTAAGGGAGCTGAGATTGAAGGGGTTTAAATACTTCTCCATCAAGCTCCCTTAAAGGGCCACTAAACCCAAAATCTTTCTTTCATGATTCAGATAGAGAATAGAAATTTAAACAACATTACAATTTACTTCCATTATTTATTTTGCTTCATTTTTTAAATATCCTTATTTGAAGAAAAAGCAATGCACATGGTGAGCCAATCACATGATGCTTCTATGTGCAGCAACCAATCAGCAGCTAGTGAGCATATCTAGATATGCTTTTCATCAAAGGATATCAAGAGAATAAAACAAATTAGATAATATAAGTAAATGAGAAAGATGTTTAAAATTGCATTCTCTTTCTAAATCATAAAAGAAAAAAATGTGGGTGGCATGTCCCTTTAAGATCCTAACTGCAGACTGGCACTTTTGAGTCTCTGGCTAGGGCTGTTGACATCACCCCACCTATTAAATGTGTGTATGATGACCACGTATAGTCATCCACGCTAAATGGATTAAAGGTTAAATGTCCATCGCGAAAACAACCTGAGTCACAAAATGGTCTTCACAAACTTATTATACAAACTAGTTAAAACAAAATACACCCTATATAAAAAAGTCCACAACAAATGCACTTTGAAAAAGTAAAAGAAAAATGAAATAAAAATAAAAATGAGACAACCTCATCAGCTTGGAAATAGCAAGACCCAACTGCGAGACCAGATTAAAAGTGGAGCAATATTTAACACTCCCGCTTAAACGTCAACTGCGCTAGAAGTAAGTGGCGCTCGTATTATGAGTTGAAAGCAAGCTGTTTTCAATTGTGCGTTAACACATTAAAAGACGAATTTAGAATATCACATGCATAATAACCTATTCTCCTATAGAAGTCAATGGAGCAAAAAAAAAAGTGAGCAAACCCGTTTGCATATTCTCAAGAGCACTAACCCCACATGAAAAAATAAATATTTCACATTTTAATGTTCTTCACATAGAAGAATATGTTCTATTTATTCATAAATACATATTTCTACATATATCTGATGTTTTTTTGGTACAATATATATTTACACTTATATACAGTACTGTGCAAAAGTCTTAGGCCACCATTAGATTTGTTGTTTTAGCAAAGTTTTAATGACCATTCATATTTATTTTTGGTCTCTTTATTAAGATAGAAACAGAAAATACAGGAAATATGTACACACGCAAAAAAAACAAAAAAACCAAAATGGCTTCTTCAGGCAAAAGTCAGTATTTCGTGTGACCTCCCTTGGCACTAAGTACATCTGGAACTCTTTTGGCGAGACTGTTGTGAAGTTTTCTGAAGTAATCTTCTGGTATATTATACCAGGCTTCTTTTAGCACTTCCCAGAGTTCTTCTTTAGATTTAGGTCATCTTTTATTTCTTTCTCTGTCCAGGTGATCCCATACTACCTCTATAATATTCCGGTCTGGACTCTGTGGAGGCCAGGCCATGACTGTCAGTGTTTTATCAGCTGTTTTATCTCCAATATGATTTTACTGCATTAGCAGTGTGCTTGGGATTGTTATCATGCTGAAAAATAAAACCATACCCAATAAAGCGATTTCCATGATGAATTAAAACCTGTCTGAGCTTTCAGCATTCATGATCCCATCAATTCAGACAATATCACCATATCCACTGGCAGAAAAGCAGTCCCAAACCAGGACAGACCTTCCAACATGTTCACTAAAGGCAACATACATTCATTCTTCCATCTCTCTCAAACTCTTCTTCTCATATATTGAGGCCTATTTATCAAGCCGTCAACCGCAAATACGCTGGAATTCCGCAGCGTAATTGTGGCGAGCCTGATTCCCCTTATTTATCAAACCCTACAGACCGGCAAAAGTAGAAATTTGTGACGTAACATATGACCCGCCGGTCTCAGTCCGACACAGATTGATGCTTACGTCACTACAGATGTTCCGAATGCAAATTCGGCACTATCTGACTACTTTTTCAAGTTAACAAACTACTAACAGGTACGCTCGCCACTATTCCGGCCCAGCGTACCTGTCTTTCTATCCACCGCCCTAGAGGCCGCGGATGCCATAGGAATCAATGGGAGTCTGAAAGCAGCAAAAGCTTATGTTCAGCCAATAGGATTGAGCTCGCATTTTATTGACTATTCCAATCAGCCAATAGAATGCAAGCTCAACCCTATTGGCTGATTGGATCAGCCAATAGGATGAAAGCTCAATCCTATTGGCTGATTGCAACAGTCAATAGGATTTTTTCAACCTTAATTGCGATTGGCTGATAGAATTCTATCAGCCAATCGGAATCTAAGGGACGCCATCTTGGATGACGTCATTTAAAGGAACCTTCATTCCGAAGAAGACGTCGTAAGAAGAGGATGCTCCGCGTCGGATGTCTTGAAGATGGAGTCGCTCCCCGCTGGATGGATGAAGATAGAAGATGCCGTCTGAGTGAAGACTTTTGCAGGCTTGGATGAAGACTTTGGCCGCTTGGATGAAGACTTCTGCCGGCTTGGATGAAGACTTCTACCACTTGGATGAATCGATGAGGATGTATGTCGGTTCTTCAAAACTGTAAGGGGATCTTCAGGGGTTAGTTTTAGGATTTTTTAAGGGATTATTGGTTCGGTTTTAATTTTAGATTAGGGGTTTGGGCTTTTTCAAAAGAGCTAAATGCCCTTTTAAGGGCAATGCCCATCCAAATGCCCTTTTCAGGGCAATGGGGAGATTAGGTTTTTTAGATTAGGTTTTTTAGATTAGGTTTTTATTTGGGGGGTTGGTTGTTTGGGCGGTGGGTTTTACTGTTTGGGGGTGTTTGTATTTTTTATTTACAGGTAAAAGAGCCAATTTATTTGGGGCAATGCCCCGCAAAAGGCCTTTTTAAGGGCCATTGGTAGTTTATTGTAGGTTAGGGTTTTTTTTATTTTCGGGGGCTTTTTTATTTTCATAGGGCTCTTAGATTAGGTATAATTAGTTTAAATCTTTGATTTTTTTTTTATTTTGTGTAAATTTGTTTGTGTTTGTTTGTTTTTGTAACTTAGTGTTTGTTATTTTTTGTAACTTAGTTTTTTGTAACTTTGTAATTTTTAATTGTAGATTTAAATTATTTGAGTAGGGTTAGGTGTTTAAATATCTAATGTAGTTAATTTAATTTGTAGTTTAATGTAATTTTAGTATAACAGTTAGGGTAGATTAATTATTAGTTTAATATAGTTTAATGTAATTTTAGTATAATAGTTAGGGTAGGTTAATTATTAGTTTAATATAGTTTAATGTAATTTTAGTATAATAGGGTAGATTAATTATTAGTTTAATATAGTTTAATGTAATTTTAGTATAATAGTTAGGGTAGGTTAATTAATAGTTTAATATAGTTTAATTTAAATCTAAAGGTAAGTTTAAATTTATTATAAGATAGGCATGAGTTAATATTTAATATAAAGTTAGTGGGTTGTTAGGTTTAGGGGTTAATAGGTTAATTTAGTGTATGGCGATGTGGGGGGGCTGGCGGTTTAGGGGTTAATAGGTTTAGTAAGTGCTAGTGATGTGGGAGGCCAGGGGTTTAGGGGTTAATAACTTTATTTAGTTGCGGAGGGCTCCGGAGCGGCAGGATAGGGGTTAATAACATAATGTAGGTGGCGGCGGCAGATTAGGGGTTAATAACATAATGTAGGTGGCGGCGGGGTCCGGGAGCAGAGGGATAGGGGTTAATAAGTTTATTAGAGTTGCGGCGGTGTCGGCGAGCAGCGGGATAGGGGTTAATAACTTTATTTAGTTGCGGAGGGGTCCGGGAGCGGCAGGATAGGGGTTAAACAGTTTAGTATAGTGGCGGTGTTTAGTGACAGTATACAACTAAAGCTGTGAAAAACCCGAATAGCAGCGAGATCGATGACTGTTTAGTTAACAACAGTCCGCTGCTCATCGCCCCGTACTTGGTGCGCGGCTTTTTGACAGCTTTTTTGTTAAATATGGAGAGCGTATTCAGGTCCGTGGCCGCAATGTTAGGCGATGTCAGGCGAGCCTATTGGTGCCGTCTAATGCAAGTAAGTTGACGGCTTGATAAATAGGCCATTCAGTCAACGATTGGACCCAAAAATCTCAAACTTTGATTTGTCACTCCATAATACTCTTTTCCACTGAACTTCATTCCAATCTTTGTGAGCTTTAGCAGATCTTAGCCTTTTCATCCTGTTCCTCTTCCAGAAAAGTGGTTTCTTGGCTGCTATCCTTACACAGACCATTCCTAATCAAGTTTCTTCAGACTGTAAAAGGGTCAACTTAGCATCCCGATGAAGCTTCCAGATGCTGAACCCTTTTCCTTGCTGGACTTCTTCCGATCTCTTAAAGAAGAAACTCTATGAAGCTTCTCATTAGATTTTGAAAGTTTTTTTGGCATTACAGTCCTTTTTTGTCCTTGACCTCTCCCGATTCTTCACATTTCTTTATAACAGCTTGAATACCACATCTTGAGTATCCAGTTTCATTGCTGATTTCCCTTTGAGAGTGGCCTTGCTGATGCATAATTATGATTTTATGTCTGTCAAATTCTGTGATCTTTGGCATTTTGAATGGAATGATGTGTTTGAAAGTTAGTCTTATTAGCAAACTTCCAATGAATTAAACTCATACCACATGTGTATGTAATGCTCAAGCATGTCTTTTACAAATCTGGTGTAATAGACCTTTTTCACAACAGTCCTTTTGACATGAAATAGTAGGACAAATACAGCGTTAGTAGTGACATTAATTAGGGTTCCATTCCATTTAGGTTTGCGAGAGCCAGGTTCCTTTTATTGCTCAAGTGTAAGGGGAGGGCACACTAAATACTTGCCACTTTAGCCTATACAGTATAAGCAGTTTTTTTTCTTTTTTAATACTGCATACAAATATCCTGTATTGTCGGATTGTTTCCTAATAAAGAGACTGAGAAATAATTATATATAATCATTATACCATTGCTAAAACAAGAAATGTAATGGTGGCCTAAGACTGTATATACATTATTATATATCGGTATAGATACTGTATATACAGATATATATAGGAATATCTATTTTAAAATACTTAGAATATATTCTGCTATGTGCAGAATATAGGAATGTGAAATATTTACAGTAAATACATAGTTAAAACCATTATTAAAAGTTAATATTGCATTATTATGTTTTTTTTATGTTTTCATCTACTTCACTGCAAAGGATTCCAATTCATATATATGTGTATTTATGTGTTTATGTGTTTATGTGTGTATATATCTCTGTAAATACAAAAATACACATATAAATACATAAATACATCTGTACACACATAAAGACATACATATATTTATGTTTATACATGCATATACATATTTACACATGTATATGTATGTATCTCTATGATAAAGCCCTTTGCCTGCCTTTTTTTCTAACACCTAAGACCTCGAATCTTTGAGCCCTTATAACTTTTTGTGCAATATTTTTTATTAGATATTGTTATTATGATTGTAACTGTACTTTGTAATGTATTTTTTATGTGTTTTGTGACACTTTTGTGTTTCACGAAACAGTTAACCAGAACTCTGAGGACACGGTAATCATTCTAGCGTAAATCACGATTACACTCAAGCGATCGCTTTTACTTTCAACTTGTAATACAAGAGTGTCACGGGCACTGGGCTGCAGGGGTTAAACCTCTACCCCCCTATCACCTACCCCCTCTTGTTTCTCAGCGGTTTTGGGCTCCTCAGAGCAACCGCCATCTCCCAGAGCTTTGGTTTCCCTTGTTTTGTCTGTAAACTGGATCTTGGAAGAAGCTGGCCTCTGACTTATCTTTCTCTGGCCGGACAACCTCCTAGACCAGTCGGCCAGTCGGCCGCATCAGCTAGGACTCCTGGTCCCCTTTAACCCTGGATGCTCCAGCGGCCCTTTGTCACAGAGCTCTGCTCTTTTGGGGATTGGTATCCCCTAGGAAGGAAAAGAGGTGATGGAATTGCCAGGGGAGGGGGGACTTCTTTGGGGAACCAGGGGTTTGGACATCCCTACCCCTATAACTTCAACAGACTATATATCTGGTCCCCAATAATGAATAACACCGCTTTTTGGACTGTGGCATCTGGGGACCGAGTACTGCCGCTTCCCTAAAATCACCTCGAAACCATGACCCTTGTGTCCTGGGTCTCTGTGGGACAGTGGCTTCTATGGCAGGCGCCAGTCTGTCTGGAGGGTCGGAAATGGTGGGAGATATGAAGGTCAGATAAGGCTTGTTAACAAGATCAGTTTCTGTATAAATGTTGTGTGTTTTCCCTAATAAAAGTCACTTCTTGTTTTCAGCTGAATGCTAGTCTGTTATTTGGGTGGGATTGCTAAAATCACTTTCTCCGCTACATAGCGTCTGGTTCCGTTGATGGGGCTACCCAGTCGGGGTAGCAGGGAATCCGTCACAGTGGTGGCAGTGGTGGGATGCTTCTATCTACCTGGTACGTCCAAACCACCACCTGAAGATGCCTTTGGATGAAGTGATACTCTGCCCTCCGAATGGAAGAACTAAAAATCCTGCTGGAGGCCAGGGGGAAAAGTGCTGGCCACAAGACCAAGGCGGTAGTCGTAGCCGAGCTGATGTAGGATGACTGGACTAACAAATCGACTGGTGGGTCAGATAGTGACCAGGAAAGTCAACAACCCGGTAAAGCCTCGACCCAAGAGACTACGATGTCTGACTTGCAGAGGGACATCCAGTGGTGAGTGGTGCTCTATGGAACTAACCAACCCAAAGAAATCATCACCAAGATGGTGTCAGAAGAAACCCAGTTCCAACTGGCGGAGGTCCACAAATCTATGGGGGACCCACCATCGGCTCAACTGGAGTCTACCACCTGACCCTCAAAGCTGCCGCATGGGGCTTTCTGAGCCTTCACCGAGAAGGAGATCAATAGTTACCTCCAGGTCTTTGAGACACAGTGCAAGCTACAGGAGGTCGCCTATACCGACCGAGTCTCCATCCTGTTTGGCAAGTTGTCTTGTCGAGCCTTGGAGGATTTTCACACTGTCCCTGCAGGGAACAAAAGGGACTATGATAAGGTGAAAGAGCGCATCCTTGCCGATATGGCATCACGCCGGACGTTTACCCGCAGAAGATCAGGGAGCTAAGAAAGCAAGAGGGACAGCCTTTTTCAGAGTGGACGCACCGGTTCACCCATTCTATGGACTCTTGGCTCACTGTCTGCAAGGCCACCACAGGAGCCGAAGTTGCCCAACTCTTTCTACTGGAACATTTTTACAATAATGTCCTGGCAGACCAGTATCTGGACGCTCGACAACACGTCCAATCAGAGCCCCAACTCACACCCCGCTCCATTCCTATCTGACCCCCAACAACTCTTCGACAGCCCCAAGCCTGACCCGCTCCTGCTTCCCCGGCCGGGGCCAACAACAAAGGGGGCTGCTACTGGTGTGGGCAACTCGGCCACATCCAACAATTCTATCTGACAAAGCCAAGAAACCCCCCAACCCAGCAGCCAAGGAACCCCTCACCGACCCAGGGGGAACCCCTCAAGCGAGAACCTTCCAGGCCGCGGCCCACTGCGCTATGCAGCGGGTCCTAACAACTATGCAGAATGGCCAGATGAGGATGTTGGCATTCTGCATGATGTTAGCTTGGTGACCCAAGACAACCGCCAGCACAATTGCCAGGATGTCTGGGTCAATGAGCAGGTGGCTCAAGGATTAAGAGACACGGGTGCGACCGTTTCCCTGATACAACCTCACTTGGTCCCCACCTCCAGTCAAACCGGGAGGACCCTTGCCATTTGGGTGGCTGGAGGAGCCGTAGTCCCTACCCCCCACAGCTTGGTTACATCTGAACTGAGGATCCGGCTCCTGGGATGTGGAGGTGGGCATAATGCAACGACTCCCTGCCAAGGTCTTGTTGGGGAACGACCTCGTTCACCTTGCCTCAGCCTTTGTGGGGAATAACTCCCTGGATGTCCACCATCTGCTATACCAACTCTGGGGACCCAGGTGAGACTTGCTACCCCAACTTCCTTCTGTCCCTGACCACCCATCCCCCTCTGACTTCGCCCAAGAAACTCTGAGTGACCTGACCCTAGCCTAGTATCGAGACCGAGTAGGAACTGACCCCCAAGGAACCAGGGAAGAATGGTTCCAGTGGGAAAGAGGGCTCCTGTACTGGATCTCCGAGAGGAGAAAAGGGCCAGTGCCCAAGCGCCAGTTGGTTGTATCAAAAAGGTTTCGGTCCAACCTCCTGCAGATAGGACATGATATTCCCTTAGCTGGACACTTAGGCAAGTCCAGAACTCACCACCGCCTAACTCAAACCTACTTCTGGCCAGGCATCACAGCAGACATTAAGGACTACTGTAAGCCCTGCAAAGTGTGCCAGAAAGTAGGCAAGACTGGGGACCAAACTAAGGCTCCCCTGCACCGCCTCCACATTATTGATGAACCCTTTAGCCGGATCGTGGTCAATATAGTGGGGCCGCTAGCTCAACCCAGCCCCTCAGGGAAAAGGTACATCCTTACGGTAGTAGATTATGCCACCAGATACCCGGAGGCAATCCCTTTGGCCAATATCCAGGCAGAGACCATAGCAGATGCAATGCTAGAGTAGGTTTTCCCCAAAGGTGATTTCTGATCAAGGAATGCAGTTCATTGCAGAAATCACCCAGCAATTATGGAAATTGTGTCGCCCAACGTAAACAGAAATGTTGGTACGATCGGAATGCTCGTACTTGGACCCTAGCAGTAGGGTAGAAGGTAATCACCTTGAAACCTGTCAAAAAGGATAAGCTACAGGCCTCTTGGCAGGGACCTTACAGGGTGGTGGAACAACTGAATGATACCACCTACCTGGTAGCCAAGTGTTCAGATGACTGGGTCTGCTGGACCTTTCATGTGAACATGTTAAAGGCCTACATAGAAAAGGCCAAGGAGGTGGCCGCTATCTGTGCCCCAACGGTGGAGGACTCGGAGAGCCTTCCTATGCCGGAGCTCCCCAGGCAAAATGAGACCCCCCAAGGAGTGGCTGACATACACCTAGACGAGAGGCTAGGGACTGGACAGGGACAACAAGTCCAGCAAGACAGACAATATATGTTCTCTACTGTCCTAGGGTACACCACAGCAGCCATTCACTAAGTGGAGACCCCAGGGGAGGCTCCCCTGTGACAGGCAGCCTACAGAGTCCCAGAGGCAGTGAGGGACAGCATGCACCGTGAGCTCCGGGGAATGTTGGACTTAGGTGTTGCTGAACCGTCCAACAGTTCCTGGGCTTCCCCAGTGGTGGTGCTGCCCAAGAAGGATGGGACTACCCGTTTCTGCATTGACTACTGTAAATTCAATGACAGAACTACCACTGATGCCTACCCTATGCCCAGAGTCGATGACCTGTTAGAATTGCCCGCGGCAACTTCCTGACCACCCTCGACCTCTGTAAGGGATACTGGTATATCCCTTTAGACCCTGAGTCCGTCTCCAAGTCTGCCTTCATCACCCCCTTCTGCCTCTACCAGTTCAAAGTAATGCAGTTTGGGATGAAGAATGATCCAACCCCCTTCCAAAGGATGGTGGACCATTTGCTGGATGGCCTCCAGGACCATGCCTGTGCATACCTGGATGACATTGCCATCTATAGCGACACCTGGGAGGATCATCTGAACCATCTAGTCATCGTTTTAGAATGCCTCAGAGCCGCTGGGCTGACTCTGAAGCCCAACAAATGCACCATCGGGCGCTCAGAGGTCCAGTACCTGGGCCACCGAGTGGGCTGCGGGAAGCAGTGGCCAGAGCCGGCTAAGGTTGAGGCAGTGGCCAACTGGTGGCCAACTACAGATGCCTCCATGTTCAGGTTGGGAGCTGTGTTGAGCCATGCAGATGAAGAAGGGCAGGACCACCCAATAGCCTACATCAGTAGGAAGCTGTTTCCCAGAGAAGTAGGCTACGCGGTGGTGGAGAAGGAGTGTCTGGCCCTTGTATGGGCCTTGAAAAAGCTACAACCCTATCTCTATGGGAGGCCCTTCACCACCCTAACAGACTACAACCCCCTTGTATGGCTCAACAGGGTTTCCAGGGACAATGGAAGACTGCTGCGATGGAGTTTAGCCCTGCAGCCCTTTAACTTTGACATTCAATACAGGGCAGGAAAAAGCAATGGAAACGCTGATGGGCTTTTCAGCAGACTGAAGTGGCATAAGCTCCTCGGACAACCCCAAGCCGACCCGTGTGTTGATCTAGCCGGGTCTGCTGAACGGGTCAATCTTGTTCTTGTCCCCTCTTCCCTCGTCCTCTAATCTCTTCCCTCTCCCCATCTCAGTCATCCCAGAGAGAGGTGCTTCTTAACTTTTGTTTCAGTCGATCCTCTGCAAGAGTTCACAGTGTAAGTGTTATCGCATTGTCTTTTCATTATGCATTTTTCAAGTATGAAATTCTGCTGTATTTATTGGTCCTTTAACCACCTATTATTGCCATTTTTTATTATTATTAATTAATTATTCAACCCAATGTGCTCCTGGCAGGAACCAACATTACAATTATATTAAAGATAACACCTCACAATAAAACTAATTTATAATCACATTTTAAGTTGAAACTATACAAGAAATGTGTCCCCTAGAGGGACAGCCCATGCTGAAGACAAGAGCCTTGGTTATTGACAGATTGTGAAATCACGGTGTCATCTAGCCATCTCATTGTCATCTAGCCTTCTGCTGCAGGCTCATTGTCATCTAACCTCCTTCTGCAGTCTAATTGTCATCTAGCATTCTCATGTGGTCTCATTGTCATCTAGAATTCTCCTGCGGTCTCAAAACCGTCGGTAGACTCCTTGATTGATCCTGATCACCGGGAGTGGGTGAGCTGAGCCACCAGAATCGTTCAGCTTGTTTCTACCAGCACATTAGGGTGCTATTGCTAAATGTTAGTACCCTGATGTTTGGATGTATCTTCTGTCTCAAATGATTGATTGATATGCACATGAGGCACCCCTCTAATTGTGTTTGACTTTTTCAGAAATGGTGTGAATAGGTGAGCAGCCATCTCAAATCCTTCAATTGGACAGACATCGTTCTCTCTCTCCTCTCCTGGCCTCATTGTCACCTAGCATTTTCCTGCAGTCCCTTTGTCATCTAGCCTTCTCCTGCAGTCTCATTATAATCTAGCCTTCTTCTGTGGCATCTTTAACATCTAGGGCGCGATCCGATATATGGCGTAGGTTTCGGCGCAAGCGTGGAAACCTGCTTTGCCCGTAATTTCACCTTGCACATCGGGGTATTACATATATTTCGCCGGCATTTCCTAAGTGCCGTAAGTCGGATAAACTAGCGATGTCCAGAAATAAGCGTAAATACAAATTTCTGGAGTTGCCAGTGACTTACGGCACTTTAGAAACTGCCGGCGCCTAAGAAAAGTAACAAAAATTTTAAATCTCCCGTAACTGTCTAACACACCTCCCAAAAATAAGCCCGACACGTATACCCCTATATCCGCAATCCCCCCTCTCAGTCCTAATAATAAATATATTAACCCCTAGACCGACAACCCCCCACAACGCAATAAGCCTAATTATTAACCCCTAAACCGCCATAGCCCACACCGCAAGTAATAACTAAATTATTAACCCCTAGCCCACACCGCAATAAACCTATTCTAGTATTAACCCCTAAACCGCCACAGCCCACATAGCCTATTAAATCTAATAACCCCTAATCTGCCGCCGCCAACGTCGCTGCCACTATAATAAAGTTATTAACCCCTAAACCTAAGTCTAACCCTAACACCCCCCTAACTTAATTATTATTTAAATAAATCTAAATAATATTACTATTATTAACTAAATTATTCCTATTTAAAACTAAATACTTACCTATAAAATAAACCCTAACGCCTAGATTTAGAGTTCTGCGTTAGCCGTCAAAACCAGCGTTAGGGGGTCCTAACGCTGGTTTTGGCCGCCCGCTGGTATTTAGAGTCAGTCAGGAAAGGGTCTAACGCTCACTTTCCAGCCGCGACTTTTCCATACCGCAGATCCCCTTACGTCAATTGCGTATCCTATCTTTTCAATGGGATCTTTCTAACGCCGGTATTTAGAGTCTTGGCTGAAGTGAGCGTTAGAAATCTAACGACAAGACTCCAGCCGCAGAGAAAAGCCAGGAGTTAAGAGCTTTCTGGGCTAAAGCTCTTAACTACTGTGCTCTAAAGTACACTAACACCCATAAATTACCTATGTACCCCTAAACCGAGGCCCCCCCACATCGCCGCCACTCTATTAAAATGTTTTAACCCCTAATCTGCCGACCACACACCGCTGCAACCTACATTATCCCTATGTACCCCTAATCTGCTGCCCCTAAATTACAAAAAAACAAACACTAAATTACAAAAAACAAACAAACACTAAATTACAAAAAACAAACAAACACTAAATTACAAAAAATAAAAAAAGATTACAAGAATTTTAAACTAATTACACCTACTCTAAGCCCCCTAAAAAAATAACAAAGCCCCCCAAAATAAAAAAATGCCCTACCCTATTCTAAAATAAATATTTTACAGCTCTTTTACCTTACCAGCCCTTAAAAGGGCCTTTTGTGGGGCATGCCACAAAGAATTCTGCTCTTTTGCCTGTAAAAAAACATACAGTACCCCCCCAACATTACAACCCACCACCCACATACCCCTAATCTAACCCAAACCCCCCTTAAAAAACCTAACACTAAGCCCCTGAAGATCTTCCTACCTTATCTTCACCACGCCGGGTATCACCGATCCGTCCAATCGGATTGAACTTGAATCTGATTGGCTAATTCAATCAGCCAATCAGATTTTTCCTACCTTAATTCTGATTGGCTGATAGAATCCTATCAGCCAATCGGAATTCGAGGGACGCCATCTTGGATGATGTCATTTAAAGGAACCTTCATTCGGACTTAGGACGTCGTTAGAAGAGGATGGATCCGCGTCGGCTGCTTCAAGATGGTCCCGCTCCGCGCCGGATGGAAGAAGATAGAAGATGCCGCCTGGATGAAGATGTCTACCGGTCCGGATGCCCTCTTCTTGCTGGATAGGATGAAGACTTCGGACCCTCTTCTGGACCTCTTCTTGCCGGATAGGATGAAGACTTCGGACCCTCTTCTGGACGGATCGGTGATACCCGGCGTGGTGAAGATAAGGTAGGAAGATCTTCAGGGGCTTAGTGTTAGGTTTTTTAAGGGGGGTTTGGGTTAGATTAGGGGTATGTGGGTGGTGGGTTGTAATGTTGGGGGGGTATTGTATGTTTTTTTACAGGCAAAAGAGCTGTTTTCTTTGGGGCATGCCCCGCAAAATGCCCTTTTAAGGGCTGGTAAGGTAAAAGAGCTGTAAAATATTTATTTTAGAATAGGGTAGGGCATTTTTTTATTTTGGGGGGCTTTGTTATTTTTTTAGGGGGCTTAGAGTAGGTGTAATTAGTTTAAAATTCTTGTAATCTTTTTTTATTTTTTGTAATTTAGTGTTTGTTTGTTTTTGTAATTTAGTGTTTGTTTTTTTTTGTAATTTAGTGTTTGTTTTTTTTTTGTAATTTAGTTTAGTTGATTTAATTGTAGATAATTGTAGATAGTTTATTTAATTAATTTATTGATAGTGTAGTGTAAGGTTTAATTGTAACTTAGGTTAGGATTTATTTTACAGGTAATTTTGTAATTATTTTAACTAGGTAACTATTAAATAGTTATTAACTATTTAATAGCTATTGTACCTGGTTAAAATAAATACAAAGTTGCCTGTAAAATAAATATTAATCCTAAAATAGCTACAATATAATTATTATTTATATTGTAGCTATATTAGGGTTTATTTTACAGGTAAGTATTTAGCTTTAAATAGGAATAATTTATTTAATAAGATTTATTTTATTTTGTTAGATTTAAATTATATTTAACTTAGGGGGGTGTTAGTGTTAGGGTTAGACTTAGCTTTAGGGGTTAATACATTTATTAGAGTAGCGGCGAGGTCCGGTCGGCAGATTAGGGGTTAATACTTGAAGTTAGGTGTCTGCGATGTTAGGGAGGGCAGATTAGGGGTTAATACTATTTATTATAGGGTTTTTGAGGCAGGAGTGAGGCGGATTAGGGGTTAATACATTTATTATAGTATCGGTGAGGTCCGGTCAGAAGATTAGGGGTTAATAATTGTAGTTAGGTAGCGGTGACGTTGGGGGGGCAGATTAGGGGTTAATAAATATAATATAGGGGTCGGCGATGTTAGGGGCAGCAGATTAGGGGTACATAGGGATAATGTAGGTTGCGGGGGTGTACGGAGCGGCAGATTAGGGGTTAAAAATAATATGCAGGGGTCAGCGATAGCGGGGTCGGCAGATTAGGGTTTAATAAGTGTAAGGTTAGGGGTGTTTAGACTCGGAGTACATGTTAGGGTGTTAGGTGCAGACTTAGAAAGTGTTTCCCCATAGGAAACAATGGGGCTGCGTTAGGAGCTGAACCCTGCTTTTTTGCAGGTGTTAGGTTTTTTTCAGCTCAAACTGCCCCATCGTTTCCTATGGGGGAATCGTGCACGAGCACGTTTTTGAAGCTGGCCGCGTCCGTAAGCAACGCTGGTATTTAGAGTTGCAGTGGCGGTAAATATGCCTGTACGCTCCCTTTTTGGAGCCTAACGCAGCCCTTCTGAGAACTCTAAATACCAGCGTTGTTTAAAAGGTGTGGGGGGAAAAAACCACGCGTAGCTAACACACCCCGTTGGCCGCAAAACTCTAAATCTAGGCGTATGATAGCTACAATATAACTAATAGTTACATTGTAGCTATTTTAGGATTTATTTTTATTTTACAGGCAACTTTGTATTTATTTTAACTAGGTACAATAGCTATTAAATAGTTAATAACTATTTAATAGCTACCTAGTTAAAATAATTACAAATGTACCTGTAAAATAAAACCTAACCTAAGTTACAATTACACCTAACACTACACTATCATTAAATTAAATAAATAAATGAACTACAATTACCTACAATTAAATACAATTAAATTAAATAAACTATAGTACAAACCCCCCCACTAAATTACAGAAAATAAAAAAAAATGACAAGAAGTTTAAACTAATTACACCTAATCTAAGCCCCCTAATAAAACAAAAAAGCCCCCCAAAATAATAAAATTCTCTACCCTATATTAAAATACAAATAGCCCTTAAAAGGGCATTTTGCGGGGCATTGCCCCAAAGTAATCAGCTCTTTTACCTGTAAAAAAAGAAATACACCCCCCCAACATTACAACCCACCACCCACACACCCCTACTCTAAAACCCACCCAATCCTCATTAATAAAACCTAAAACTACCCCCTTGAAGGTCACCCTAACTTGAGCCGTCTTCACCCAGCCGGGCACAAGTGGTCATCCGATCCGGGCAGAAGTCTTCATCCGATTGGGGCAGAAGAGGACATCCAGACCGGCAGAAGTCTTCATCCTATCCGGGTGTAGTGTTACGGTGCTCCCATACGCCACGTAAGGCCTTGCGCTGGATATTGGATACCGATTTATGACGCAGTCCCATGTTAGCTTATGGGAGTAAAAATTGCGAGCGACGGGTGAAATATACGGGCGTAACTTGTATGCTACGCCGTATATGTAATACCAAAAATGCGCAAAAACCAGCGTCACTGGCTTTTGCGGCGACGCTCCATATCGGATCGGGCCCCTAGACTTCTCCTGCTGCTTTATTGTAATCTAGCCTTCTCTGGGTGGCCTCATTGCCATCTAGTCTTCTCCTGCGGCTTCATTGTCATCTAGCCTTTTCCTGAGACCTCATTGTCATCTAGCCTCCTCCTGTGGTAGCCTCATTGAAATCTAACCTTCTACTACGGTCTCATTGTTATCTAGCCTTCTCCTGTAGTCTCATTGTCATCTAGCTTTTTTCTGCGGCCTCTTTAACATCTAGACTTCTCCTGCAGCCTCATTGTCATCTTTTCTTCTTCCGCGGCCTCTTTAACATCTAGACTTCTCCTGAAGCTTCATTGTCATCTAGCCTTCTCCGGGTAGCCTCAATATCATCTAGTCTTCTCCTGTGGTCTCATTGTGATCTAGCCTTCTCCTGCAGCCTCATTGTCATCTATCCTTCATCTGCAGCCTCTTTAACATCTAGACTTCTCCTGCAGCTTCAATTTCATCTAGCCTTCTCCGGACGGCCTCATTGTCATCTAGTCTTCTCCTGCGGTCTCATTGTCATCTATCCTTCTCCTGCAGCCTCATTGTCATCTATCCTTCTCCTGCAGCTTCATTGTCATCTAGCCATTTCCTGAGACCTCATTGTCATCTAGCCTTCTCCTGTAATGGTCTCATTGTTATCTAGCCTTCTCCTGTAGCCTCGTTAACATCTAGACTTCTCCTATGGCTTCATTGTCATCTAGCCTTCTCTGGGTGGCCTCATTGTCATCTAGTTTTCTCCTGCGGTCTCATTGTCATCTAGCCATCTTCTATAGTCTCAAGTCTCAAGTCTCTTGTTATCTAGCCTTCTCCTGCAGCCTCATTGTCATCTAGCCTTCTCCTGTAGGCTCATGGTCATCTATCCTTCCCCTGCAGTCTCATTGTCATCTAGCCTTCTCTTGCCGCCTCATTGTAATCTAGCCTTCTCCTGTGGCCACATTGTCATCTAGCCTTCTCCGGTGGCCACATCGTCACCTAGCCTTCTCTTTTGGTCTTATTGTCATTTCATTGTCATATAGACTTCTCCTGCAGCCTCACTGTCATCTAGACTTCTCTTTTGGTCTTATTGTCATCTAGCCTTTTCCTGCGGCCCTGTTGTCATATAGCCTTCTCCTATGGTATCATTGTCATCTAGCCTGTGGTCTTATTGTCATCTACCCTTCTCCTGCAGTCTTACTGTCATCTAGCCTTCTCCTGCGGCTTTTTTGTCATCTAGCCACTAGCTTTCTCAGGTGGCCTTCTACTGCAGTCTTAATGTCATCAAGATTTTTCCTGCGGCTTCATTGTAATTTAGCCTTCTCCAGTGGTCTCAATGTCATATAGACTTATCCATTTGTTTCAATGTCATTTAGCCTTTTCCTGCTGCCACATTGTTATCTAGTCTTCTTCTGCAGTCTCATTGTCATCTAGCCTTCTCCTGCAGCCTCATTGTCACCTAGCCTTCTCCTGCAGCCTCATTCTTATCTGCCTTCTCCTGCAGCCTCATTGTCATCTAGCCTTCTCCTGCAGCCTCATTGTCATCTAGCCTTCTCCTGCAGCCTCGTTCTCATCTAGCCTTCTCCTGCGGCCTCATGCTTATCTGCCTTCTCCTGCGGCCTCATTCTCATCTAGCCTTCTCCTGCAGCCTCATTGTCATCTAGCCTTCTCCTGCAGCCTCATTCTTATCTGCCTTCTCCTGCGGCCTCATTCTCATCTAGCCTTCTCCTGCGGCCTTGTTCTCATCTAGCCTTATATATATATATATATATATATATTATTGTGCCGCATATAGGCCGCACCTGATTATAGGCCGCACCTGATTATAGGCCACACCTGATTATAGGCCGCACCCTTAAAATTTGGTGTCATTTTGAAGAAATTTTATTTTTTATGTAAAGGAGAAACAGATTACAACATAATGCTCAGAAAAATCCCCCAAAGATTTTGCACGATAATCAGGACCATAGTGAGTGGTAATTATTCTACTGCAGGTGTACTCAGTAATTTAATAGCACCTTTTATCAAACTGCATTCTGCCTCATTTCCTTCTAGGCACATAACTTATTTCCAAATTTCCCCGGCATGATACAGACCGCTCACACACAGCACATTACACTATAACCACTATCAAATTTATAGGATACAGCACTTAAAACGGCAAGTTACCTGCAAAGAGCTGCTTCTTGGTTATTGTCCGAAGCGCTTGCGCGTATCGCCCACCTACAAATTAACTTCTGGGTTTTGTCACGTGACATTTTATGTTGATGTCATGAGAAAATGGCTTGGTTACTGCCATGTGATTTATCACATGTTTCACAAAGTGTGTTCCTGACAGATCTCTGCTTCTTTTATAATGATTGTAGACTGAATAAGTTAATGAGAATTAAACAGTACACCTTGTCGATAATTATGGTTTCAAAGATAAACGTAAGCCACTAGGATAGTGAGGGTTGTAATAAATGTGTTAGCGGTGTTCTGCAGTATGTTAATCCAGAATATAGGTAATGCAATCTGTAAGCAAGATCTAAAGATTTGACGTTCAGGGAAATAAATAAGCATGCAGCAGTGGCGGTGCCCTCTGGGGTGTTGCGCACTGTGTGACCACACAGATCGCACACCTTAAAGGCTGGCCCTGCACACTACCATATCTTCAAACACCTTCACAATGGTTGCTCCTGCATATAAGCGTCCTGCTGATCAGCAATCCTACCCAACTCCAGCGGACTACAACTCCCATAAGGTCACAGGGTGCACTTTCAGCTGTACTGTGCATGTATGATATTGCCGAAAGCACACGATTATAGGCCATGCACCGTATATAGGCCGCACAACAAATTTAAAGCTACAAATCAAGGGAAAAAAGTGCAGCCTATATGCAGAACAATACTATATATATATATATATATATATATATATACAGGGCTCAAAATTATTACTAGCCCACTAGCCATTGGCGAGAGGAAATTTAATGGTGGCAAGTGAAAGTTAGTTAGTGAATGTTAAATATGAAGTCTGGTGGCATGTTGTAAGTAGCAAAGTTGGAACATTGTATTTGCAGAATGTTCATTCTTGTTGCAGAACTGACAAACACACATTTTGGGCTATGTTCTAAAAATATTATCTAAAGGAATATTATTCGTCCATGAAAGTGCAAGGATATGTTATTCCTCTAGGAATCCCATGAGAGAGAGAGAGAGATTGCAGAGGAAACGTGGAGAAGAAGGTAGGGTTAAAAAGATAAAAGATATGAGAGAGGGTAAAAAAGAGTGTAGATACAATATGACCTGAGAGAGAAGGGAGAGGGTAAAAAAAGAGATTGAAGACGAGGGAGTTAAGATAGATAGTTAAGAGCGAGAAGGGAGAGATGATAATTATTAAAAAAAAAACATTATTTAATTTGTTATGGTATAAAATAAACACAATATTACAATTTCACAAAAGCTTAACATATGCAAAAGAGGGAGTGAATTAGTGGGTGTGGTGTGGGTGGGATTAGAAGTGTCAAGTAACATTTTTGGCTAGTATCTTAGGACTTAACTAGTTTGAGCCCAGTAACATAGTAACATAGTAGATGAGGTTGAAAAATCTAAAATACTTACAAAAAGCTCCAGTTAAACTTAAATAACCCCATTAAAAGGTGACCCATTTAATGCTAGCAATCATATCCATTAATTTTGTTTATAGACAGAAATGTATCCAAAAAATTTTAAATGTATCTAGGGTATTGGCATTCACTACCTTCTTTGGTAATGAGTTCCACAATTTTATTGCTTTTACAGTGAAAAAAACGTTTCCGTTGCAGGAGATTAAATCTCCTTTCCTCCAACCTTAAATTGTGACCTCTTGTTACAAACAATTTCTTGGAATACGCAGAGCTTCTGCCATCTCTGTATATGGGTCTTGAATATATTTATATAAAGTAATCATGTCACCTCTCAAGCGCCTTTTTTTCTAAAGAAAACCGACCCAGTTTGGCTAGCCCCTCCTCATAGCTTAAATTCTCCAAACCCCTAATTAGCTTTGTGGCCTTTCTCTGAACTTTTTCTAGTTCTGCAATATCTTTTTTGAGATCGGTCCCCAGAACTGCACTCCATACTCAAGATGAGGTATTACCAGGGCTTTATATAGTGATATAATTATGCCTTTGTCCCTTGAATCAATGCCTCTAATACATGCTAGTATCTTATTAGCCTTTGAGCCGCTGCCCTGCATTGTGCACCCATCTTTAGCTTGTTTTCTATTACTACTCCCAGATCCCTTTCCTCCTCTGTTTGGCTAAGTCTTGTCCCATTTAAATAATAAGTTGCCTGTTTATTTTTACTTCCAAAATGTAGAACCTTGGATTTTCCTGTATTAAATCTCATTTTCAATTTACCTGCCCATACTTCTAATTTTTGCAGATACCTTTGTAATGAAAGTTCATCCTGCTCTGACCTAATGACCTTACTTAACTTAGTATCATCTGCAAAAATAGAGATGTCGCTATTTAATCCTTGCTCCAAGTGATTTATAAAAATATTAAAAAGAACAGGGCCCAGTACTGATCCCTGGGGGACTCCACTGATTACCTTTGTCCAATCTGAGTATGATCCATTTACTACTACTCGTTGCACCCTATCTTTTATCCAGTTATTTATCCATGAGCTAACATTTTCAGCTATTCCCAGTCCCTTCATTTTGTGCATTAATCTCTCATCAAACGCCTTTGCAAAATCTAAGTATATCACATCAACTGATTCCCCTTTATCTATATTTTTACTTACTTACAATGGGGCATATTTATCAAGCTCCGATTGGAGCTTGATGCCCCGTGTTTCTGGAGAGCCTGCAGGCTCGCCAGAAACAGTAGTTATGAAGCAGCGGTCACAAAGACCACTGCTCCATAACCTGTCCGCCTGCTCTGAGCAGGCGGACACACATCGCCGGAAATAAACCCGATCGAGTACGATCGGGTTGATTGACACCCCCTGCTGGCGGCCTTTTTCTCTTTTCTTTTGCTTTTTCTCTCTCTTTTCCCTTTCTTTTGCTCTCTCTCTCCCCTCTCTTTAGCTCGCTCCCCCTCTCTTTTGCTCTCTCTCACCATCTCTTTTGCTCTTTCTCCCCCTCTCTTTTGCTCTCTCTCTCTCTCTCTCTCTCTCTCCCCTCTCTTTTGCTCTCTGTCTCCCCCCCTCTCTTTTTCTCTCTCTCCCCCCTCTCTTTTGCTCTCTCTCTCTCCTCCCTCTCTTTTGCCCTCTCTCTCCCCCATCTCTTTTGCTCTCTCCCTCCCCCCCTCTCTTTTTCTCTCCCCCTCTCTTTTGCTCTCTCTCTCCTCCCTCTCTCTTTCTCTTTCTTTTCCCTCTCTTTTGCTCTCTCTCTCTCCCCTCTCTTTAGCTCTCTCCCCCTCTCTTTTGCTCTCTCTCACCATCTCTTTTGCTCTTTCTCCCCCTCTCTTTTGCTCTCTCTCTACCCCCCCTCTCTTTTGCTCTCTCTCTCCCCCCCTCTCTTTTGCTCTATCTCTCTCCCCCTTCTCATTTGCTCTCTCTCTCCCCTCTCTTTTGTTCTCTCTCCCCTCTCTTTAGCTCTCTCCCCCTCTATTTTGCTCCCTCTCCCCCTTCTCTTTTGATCTCTCCCCCCTCTCTTTTGCTCTTTCTCCCCTCTCATTTGCTCTCTCTCCCCTCTAATTTGCTCTCTCTCCCCTCTCATTTGCTCTCTCTCCCCTCTCAGTCTATGTGTTGTTAAATTAAAAAAAAAAATGAACTACAGAAAAAAATAAACGAATTATCAAAAATAAAAAATAAAAACTAATCCCTACGAAAACAAAAAAGTCCCCCCAAAATAAAAACACCCCCTAATCTAATGCTAAACTACCAATAGCCCTTAAAAGGGCTTTTTTGTAGGGCATTGCCCTAAGTAAAACAGCTCTTTTGCAGTTACCAAAAATTCTAAGTCCCCCCTAACAGTAAAACCCCCCACCCCCCAAAATAAATAAACTTAACACTAAAAAAACTTAACTATCCATTGCCCTGAAAAGGGCATTTGTATGGGCATTGACCTTAATTCATCTCTTTTGCTATCTATCCCTAATCTAAAAAAAATATATATATTTTTAAAAAAACCTGTCTTACTCCTAAAAATTAAAAAAATAAACCTAGATTTAAATTAACCTAAATTACAGAAAATAAAAAAATCTAATATTACAGAAAATAAAAAAACAAATTACCAAAGTTTTCAAAATTAAACCTAATCCCTATGAAAAAAAAGCCCCCCCCAAAAAATAAAAACACGCCCTATTCTAAGAATAAACTGCCAGTAGCCCTTAAAAGGGCTTTTTGCAGGGCATTGCCGCAAGATAAGCAGTAAAAAACAAACAAAATAAAAGAACCTGACACTAAAAAAACAAAACTACCCATTGCCCTGAAAAGGGCATTTGTTTGGGTATTGCCCTTAAAAGGGCATTTAGCTCTTTTACTGCCCATCCCGAATCTAAATAAAACAAACCCCCCAAAAAAACCTTAAAAAAAACCTAAGTATAACCCCCAGGTTGGTACTCACCATTCCAGAAGTCCAGCGGAGAAGGTCCTGTTCCAGGCGGTGAAGTCTTCTTCCAAGCGGTGACCTCTTCTTTCTTCTTCCAGGAACAATCCGGCGTGCAGCAGAGGACGGAGCTGAAAACCAATGACCGTGGAGCTGAAGACCGGCAACCCTGGAACTGAAGACCGGCGATCCTGGAACTGAAGACCGGCGACCCTGGAACTGAAGACTGGCGACCGCGGAGCCATGGAGCGTGGAGGATTCTCTTCGTATGATCGCCACCGTACACTAAATAGTGAATTCAAGGTTAGTGATGTCGCGAACTGTTCGCCGGAGAACAGTTCCCGGCGATCTTAGCTTGTTTGCATTCGCCACGGCGGGCGAACATATGCGATGTTCGATCCGCCCCCTATTCATCATCATTGAGGAAACTTTGACCCTGTATCTCACAGCCTGCAGACACATTTGAGCCAATCAGCAGCAGAAACTCCCTCACAGACCCTCCCAGCTCCTGGGCAGCAGCCATTTTAGATTCATTACGATCCTGCCTTCTTAGTGAGAGGAGGGTTAGTGCTGCTGCTCGTGATTTTATAGGGAAATAGATAGCTAGGCTAGTGTATTTAGTGTCCACTACAGTCCTGAAGGACTCATCTAATCTCTGCTGTAAGGACAGCACCCCAAAAAGCCCTTTTTAGGGCTAGAACTTCAGCCCAAAAAGCCCTTTTTAGGGCTAGAACTTCAGTCGTTTTTTTTTTTAAATTGGTAATTTTATTTGCATTTGCCTGGCTGTCAGCCTGTGTGTGAGGCTCACAGCATATATTGTGATTAGTGCCACCACTGATATCTGCTTAACATTAGTGTAAATTTAAAAAAAAAAACTTTTACATCATTTTGCTAGTGTAATCTAATTTCATTTTCTATCAGGCCTGTGTGTCAGGCCCACATCATATACTGTGATTAATTGCTCTGTGCCACCACTGATATCTGGTGTAACATTAGTGTAAAATTAAAAAAAAAAAACTTTGACATCATTTTGCTAGTGTAATCTAATTTCATTTTCTATCAGGCCTGTGTGTCAGGCTCACAGCATATACTGTGGTTAATTGCTCTGTGCCACCACTGATATCTGCTTAACAATCATTAGTGTAAATTTAAAAAAAAAAACTTTTACATCATTTTGCTAGTGTAATCTAATTTCATTTTCTATCAGGCCTGTGTGTCAGGCCCACATCATATACTGTGATTAATTGCTCTCTGCCACCACTGATATCTGGTGTAACATTAGTGTAAAATTAAAAAAAAAACCTTTTACATCATTTTGCTAGTGTAATCTAATTTCATTTTCTATCAGGCCTGTGTGTCAGGCTCACAGCATATACTGTGGTTAATTGCTCTGTGCCACCACTGATATCTGCTTAACATTAGTGTAAATTTTAAAAAAAAATTTTTACATCATTTTGCTAGTGTAATCTAATTTCATTTTCGATCAGGCCTGTGTGTCAGGCCTACATCATATACTGTGATTAATTATTCTGTGCCACCACTGATATCTGGTTAACATTATTTTAAATAAAATAAAAAATTACATCATTTTGCTAGTGTAATCTAATTTCATTTTCCATCAGGCATGTGTGTCAGGCCCACATCATATACTGTGATTAATAGCTCTGTTTTCCACCACTTCTATCTGGTGTAACATTAGTGTAAATTTTTTTTTAATTTTTTTTTTACATCAGTCCTCTTCTAGTGTTTTAGTTGCCAGGCCAGCCTGGCTGCCACTAGTGCCAGCCTGTGTGTCAGGCTGCCAGCATATACTGTGTCTACTTCCATCTTCAGTGCCACCACTCCTATCTGGTGTAACATTAGTTTAAATTTTGTAAAAAAATTTTTTTACATCAGTCTTCTAGTGTTATTTAATTTTAGTTGCCAGGCCAGCCTGCCACTAGTGCCAGCCTGTGTGTCAGGCTGCCAGCACATACTGTGCCTACTTCTATCCTCAGTGCCACCACTCCTATCTGTTGTAACATTAGTGTAACTTTTTTTAAAAAAACTTTTACATCAGTCTGCTAGTGCAATTGAATTGCAGTTGCCTGCCTGCCAGTGTGTGTGCCAGGCCCACTTTCCAACTAGTGCCACGAATCATATTTGTTATAACAGTAGTGTAAATATTTAAAATAAAACTTTTTTGACTGTGAATCATCAGTCTGCTAGTGCAATTGAATTGCAGTTTCCTGCCTGCCAGCGTGTGTGCCAGGCCCACTAGCCAACTAGTGCCACCAATCATATTTGTTATAACAGTATTGTAAATATTTAAAATAAAAACTTTTTTGACTGTGAAGAATCAGTCTGCTAGTGCAATTGAATTGCAGTTGCCTGCCTGCCAGCGTGTGTGCCAGGCCCACTTGCCAACTAGTGCCACCAATCATATTTGTTATAACAGTATTGTAAATATTTAAAATAAAAACTTTTTTGACTGTGAAACATCAGTCAGCTAGTGTAATCTAATTGCAGTTGCCTTCCTCCCAGCGTGTGTGCCAGGCCCACTTGCCAACTAGTGCCACCAATCATATTTGTTATAACAGTAGTGTAAATATTTAAAAAGAAATATTTTTTGACTGTGAAACATCAGTCTGCTAGTATAATCTAATTGAAGTTGCCTGCCTGCCAGCGTGTGTGCCAGGCCCACTTGCCAACTATTTCCACCAATCATATTTTTTATAACATTTTTTCAAATATTTAAAATAAAAACTTTTTTGACTGTGAATCATCAATCTGCTAGTGCAATTGAATTGCAGTTGCCTGCCTGCCAGCGTGTGTGCCAGGCCCACTTGCCAACTAGTGCCACCAATGATATTTGTTATAACAGTAGTGTAAATATTTAAAATAAAACTTTTTTAAATGTGAATCATCAGTCTGCTAGTGCAATTGAATTGCAGTTTCCTGCCTGCCAGCGTGTGTGCCAGGCCCACTAGCCAACTAGTGCCACCAATCATATTTGTTATAACAGTATTGTAAATATTTCAAATAAAAACTTTTTTGACTGTGAATCATCAGTCTGCTAGTGCAATTGAATTGCAGTTGCCTGCCTGCCAGCGTGTGTGCCAGGCCCACTTGCCAATTAGTGCCACCAATCATATTTGTTATAACAGTATTGTAAATATTTTAAATAAAAACTTTTTTGACTGTGAAACATCAGTCAGCTAGTGTAATATAATTGCAGTTGCCTTCCTCCCAGCGTGTGTGCCAGGCCCACTTGCCAACTAGTGCCACCAATCATATTTGTTATAACAGTAGTGTAAATATTTAAAAAGAAATATTTTTTGACTGTGAAACATCAGTCTGCTAGTGTAATCTAATTGAAGTTGCCTGCCTGCCAGCGTGTGTGCCAGGCCCACTTGCCAACTATTTCCACCAATCATATTTGTTATAACATTTTTTAAAATATTTAAAATAAAAACTTTTTTGACTGTGAATCATCAGTCTGCTAGTGCAATTGAATTGCAGTTGCCTGCCTGCCAGCGTGTGTGCCAGGCCCACTTGCCAACTAGTGCCACCAATCATATTTGTTATAACAGTATTGTAAATATTTAAAATAAAACTTTTTTATGACTGTGAATCATCAGTCTGCTAGTGCAATTGAATTGCAGTTTCCTGCCTGCCAGCATGTGTGCCAGGCCCACTTGCCAACTAGTGCCACCAATCATATTTGTTATAACAGTAGTGTAAATATTTAAAAAAAAACTTTTTTGACTGTGAAGCATCAGTCAGCTAGTGTAATCTAATTGCAGTTGCCTTCCTCCCAGCGTGTGTGCCAGGCCCACTTGCCAACTAGTGCCACCAATCATATTTGTTATAACAGTAGTATAAATATTTAAAATAAAAACTTTTTTGACTGTGAAACATCAGTCTGCTAGTGTAATCTAATTGAAGTTGCCTGCCTGCCAGCGTGTGTGCCAGGCCCACTTGCCAACTAGTGCCACCAATCATATTTGTTATAATAGTAGTGTAAATATTTAAAATAAAAACTTTTTTGACTGTGAATCATCAGTCTGCTAGGGCAATTGAATTGCAGTTGCCTGCCTGCCAGCGTGTGTGCCAGGCCCACTTGCCAACTAGTGCCACCAATCATATTTGTTATAACAGTATTGTAAATATTTAAGAAAAAAACTTTTTTGACTCTGAAACATCAGTCTGCTAGTGTAATGTAATTGAAGTTGCCTGCCTCCCAGCATGTGTGCCAGGCCCACTTGCCAACTATTGCCAACAATTATATTTGTTATAACAGTAGTGTAAATATTTAAAAAAAAATATTTTTGACTGTGAAACATCAGTCAGCTAGTGTAATCGAATTGCAGTTGCCTTCCTCCCAGCGTGTGTGCCAGGCCCACTTGCCAACTAGTGCCACCAATCATATTTGTTATAACAGTAGTGTAAATATTTAAAATAAAAACTTTTTTGACTGTGAAACATCAGTCTGCTAGTGTAATCTAATTGAAGTTGCCTGCCTGCCAGCGTGTGTGCCAGGCCCACTTGCCAACTAGTGCCACCAATCATATTTGTTATAACAGTAGTGTAAATATTTAAAATAAAAACTTTTTTGACTGTGAATCATCAGTCTGCTAGTGCAATTGAATTGCAGTGGCCTGCCTGCCAGCATGTGTGCCAGGCCCACTTGCCAACTAGTGCCACCAATCATATTTGTTATAACAGTATTGTAAATATTTAAAATAAAAACTTTTTTGACTGTGAAACATCAGTCTGCTAGTGTAATCTAATTGAAGTTGCCTGCCTGCCAAGCGTGTGTGCCAGGCCCACTTGCCAACTAGTGCCACCAATCATATTTGTTATAACAGTAGTGTAAATATTTAAAATAAAAAAAAATTTTGACTGTGAATCATCAGTCTGCTAGTGCAATTGAATTGCAGTTGCCTGCCTGCCAGCGTGTGTGTCAGGCCCACTTGCCAACTAGTGCCACCAATCATATTTGTTATAACAGTATTGTAAATATTTAAAATAAACACTTTTTTGACTGTGAAGAATCAGTCTGCTAGTGCAATTGAATTGCAGTTGCCTGCCTGCCAGCGTGTGTGCCAGGCCCACTTGCCAACTAATGCCACCAATCATATTTGTTATAACAGTAGTGTAAATATTTAAAAAGAAATATTTTTTGACTGTGAAACATCAGTCTGCTAGTGTAATCTAATTGAAGTTGCCTGCCTGCCAGCGTGTGTGCCAGGCCCACTTGCCAACTATTTCCACCAATCATATTTGTTATAACATTTTTTAAAATATTTAAAATAAAAACTTTTTTGACTGTGAATCATCAGTCTGCTAGTGCAATTGAATTGCAGTTGCCTGCCTGCCAGCGTGTGTGCCAGGCCCACTTGCCAACTAGTGCCACCAATCATTTTTGTTATAACAGTATTGTAAATATTTAAAATAAAACTTTTTTATGACTGTGAATCATCAGTCTGCTAGTGCAATTGAATTGCAGTTTCCTGCCTGCCAGCATGTGTGCCAGGCCCACTTGCCAACTAGTGACACCAATCATATTTGTTATAACAGTAGTGTAAATATTTAAAAAAAAAACTTTTTTGACTGTGAAGCATCAGTCAGCTAGTGTAATCTAATTGCAGTTGCCTTCCTCCCAGCGTGTGTGCCAGGCCCACTTGCCAACTAGTGCCACCAATCATATTTGTTATAACAGTAGTATAAATATTTAAAATAAAAACTTTTTTGACTGTGAAACATCAGTCTGCTAGTGTAATCTAATTGAAGTTGCCTGCCTGCCAGCGTGTGTGCCAGGCCCACTTGCCAACTAGTGCCACCAATCATATTTGTTATAATAGTAGTGTAAATATTTAAAATAAAAACTTTTTTGACTGTGAATCATCAGTCTGCTAGGGCAATTGAATTGCAGTTGCCTGCCTGCCAGCGTGTGTGCCAGGCCCACTTGCCAACTAGTGCCACCAATCATATTTGTTATAACAGTATTGTAAATATTTAAGAATAAAACATTTTTGACTCTGAAACATCAGTCTGCTAGTGTAATGTAATTGAAGTTGCCTGCCTCCCAGCGTGTGTGCCAGGCCCACTTGCCAACTATTGCCAACAATTATATTTGTTATAACAGTAGTGTAAATATTTAAAAAAAATATTTTTGACTGTGAAACATCAGTCAGCTAGTGTAATCAAATTGCAGTTGCCTTCCTCCCAGCGTGTGTGCCAGGCCCACTTGCCAACTAGTGCCACCAATCATATTTGTTATAACAGTAGTGTAAATATTTAAAATAAAACATTTTTTGACTGTGAATCATCAGTCTGCTAGTGTAATCTAATTGAAGTTGCCTGCCTGCCAGCGTGTGTGCCAGGCCCACTTGCCAACTAGTGCCACCAATCATATTTGTTATAACAGTAGTGTAAATATTTAAAATAAATTTTTTTTTGACTGTGAATCATCAGTCTGCTAGTGCAATTGAATTGCAGTTGCCTGCCTGCCAGCATGTGTGCCAGGCCCACTTGCCAACTAGTGCCACCAATCATATTTGTTATAACAGTATTGTAAATATTTAAAATAAAATCTTTTTTGACTGTGAAACATCAGTCTGCTAGTGTAATCTAATTGAAGTTGCCTGCCTGCCAGCGTGTGTGCCAGGCCCACTTGCCAACTAGTGCCACCAATCATATTTGTTATAATAGTAGTGTAAATATTTAAAATAAAAACTTTTTTGACTGTGAATCATCAGTCTGCTAGGGCAATTGAATTGCAGTTGCCTGCCTGCCAGCGTGTGTGCCAGGTCCACTTGCCAACTAGTGCCACCAATCATATTTGTTATAACAGTATTGTAAATATTTAAGAAAAAAACTTTTTTGACTGTGAAACATCAGTCTGCTAGTGTAATGTAATTGAAGTTGCCTGCCTCCCAGCGTGTGTGCCAGCCCCACTTACCAACTATTGCCAACAATTATATTTGTTATAACAGTAGTGTAAATATTTAAAATAAAAAAATTTTTGGACTGTGAATCATCAGTCTGCTAGTGCAATTGAATTGCAGTTGCCTGCCTGCCAGCGTGTGTGTCAGGCCCACTTGCCAACTAGTGCCACCAATCATATTTGTTATAACAGTATTGTAAATATTTAACCCCTTAATGACAACTGACGTACCAGGTACGTCATGCATTAACAAGCAGTTAATGACAATGGACGTACCTGGTACGTCAGTTGTCTAACAGAGTGCTGGAAGTGATCACAATCACTTCCAGCAGCTCTGAGGGTATTGCAGTGATGCCTCGATATGGAGGCATCCTGCAATACCCCTTTACAAGACTCCGATGCAGAGAGAGCCACTCTGTGGCCCTCTCTGCACCGGTAGTGATGGTGCCGATGGTGCCTTTGACCGGTGGGAGGAGGGAGCGTGTGCGCGCGCGTGCACGATGCGCGCGCGTGCACGATGCGCGTGTGCACGTGCACATGTGTGCGTGTGCACGTTAGCGCGCGTGCACGTGGGCGCGCGTGCACGTGCACATGCGCACATTAGCCACACTGACACCAATGAAAAAGTAAGGGGAAAAAAAGTTATTTTTTTTTTTTTATATTTAAAAGGATCTGGGAGGGGGAGGGGGTGGGGGTATTGTGGGGGGGCTGCTACACTACAGAAATAATTAAACACAAATAAAAAAATAAATACAATTAAAATAAGTTTGGTTTGTGGGACCAAACTGGGTACTGGCAGACAGCTGCCAGTACCCAAGATGGCGGTAATTAGGTAGGGGAGAGGGTTAGAGAGCTGGAGGGGGGGATCAGGGAGGTTGGTGCTAAGGCAGGGGTCCATCACAACTAAAATATTTTATAATTTTTATTTAAAAAAAAAAAAAAAACTCTTTTATTTAGTACTGGCAGACTTTCTGCCAGTACTTAAGATGGCGATAACAATTGTGGGGTGGGGGAGGGAAGAGAGCTGTTTGGGAGGGATCAGGGGGTGGGATGTGTCAGGTGGGAGGCTGATCTCTAAAATTAACCCTGCAAGCTCCCTACAAGCTACCTAATTTAACCCCTTCACTGCTGGGCATAATTCACGTGTGGTGCGCAGCAGCATTTAGCGGCCTTCTAATTACCAAAAAGCAACGCCAAAGCCATATAAATCTGCTATTTCTGAACAAAGGGGATCCCAGAGAAGCTTTTACAACAATTTCTGCCATAATTGCACAAGCTGTTTGTAAATAATTTCAGTGAGAAACCTAAAATTGTGAAAAATGTAAAGTTTTTTTTTTTATTTGCTCGCATTTGGCGGTGAAATGGTGGCAAAAAATATACCAAAATGGGCCTAGATCAATACTTGGGGTTGTCTACTACACTACACTAAAGCTAAAATTAACCCTACAAGCTCCCTAATTAACCCCTTCACTCCTGGGCATAAAACATGTGTGGTGCGCAGCGGCATTTAGCGGCCTTCTAATTACCAAAAAGCAAGCACAAAGCCATATAAGTCTGTTATTTCTGAAAAAGGGGATCCCAGAGAAGCATTTACAACCATTTGTGCCATAATTGCAGAAGCTGTTTGTAAATAATTTCAGTGGGAAACCTAAAGTTTGTGACAAAATTTGTGAAAAAGTGAACTTTTTTTTTTTTTTAATCGCATTTGGCGGTGAAATGGTGGCATGAAATATACCAAAATGGGCCTAGATCAATACTTTGGGATGTCTTCTAAAAAAAAATATATACATATCAAGGGATATTCAGGGATTCCTGACAGATATCAGTGTTCTAATGTAACTAGCGCTAATTTTGAAAAAAAGTGGTTTGGAAATAGCAAAGTGCTACTTGTATTTATTGCCCTATAAATTGCAAAAAAAGCAAAGAACATGTAAACATTGGGTATTTCTAAACTCAGGACAAAATTTTGAAACTATTTAGCATGGGTGTTTTTTGGTGATTGTAGATGTGTAACAGATTTTGGGGGTCAAAGTTAGAAAAAGTGTGTTTTTTTCCATTTTTTCCTCATATTTTATCATTTTTTTTTTAGTAAATTATAAGATATGATGAAAATAATGGTATCTTTAGAAAGTCCATTTAATGACGAGAAAAACGGTATATAATATGTGTGGGTACAGTAAACGAGTAAGAGGAAAATTACAGCTAAACGCAAACACTGCAGAAATGTAAAAATAGCCATTGTCATTAAGGGTAAGAAAATTGAAAAATGGTCCGGTCATTAAGGGGTTAAAATAAACACTTTTTTGACTGTGAAGAATCAGTCTGCTAGTGCAATTGAATTGCAGTTGCCTGCCTGCCAGCGTGTGTGCCAGGCCCACTTGCCAACTAGTGCCACCAATCATATTTGTTATAACAGTAGTGTAAATATTTAAAAAAAAAACTTTTTTGACTGTGAAACATCAGTCTGCTAGTGTAATGTAATTGAAGTTGCCTGCCTCCCAGCGTGTGTGCCAGGCCCACTTGCCAACTATTGCCAACAATTATATTTGTTATAACAGTAGTGTAAATATTTAAAATAAAAAATTTTTTTGACTGTGAATCATCAGTCTGCTAGTGCAATTGAATTGCAGTTGCCTGCCTGCCAGCGTGTGTGCCAGGCCCACTTGCCAACTAGTGCCACCAATCATATTTGTTATAACAGTATTGTAAATATTTAAAATAAACACTTTTTTGACTGTGAAGAATCAGTCTGCTAGTGCAATTGAATTGCAGTTGCCTGCCTGCCAGCGTGTGTGCCAGGCCCACTTGCCAACTAGTGCCACCAATCATATTTGTTATAACAGTATTGTAAATATTTAAAATAAACACTTTTTTGACTGTGAAGAATCAGTCTGCTAGTGCAATTGAATTGCAGTTGCCTGCCTGCCAGCGTGTGTGCCAGGCCCACTTGCCAACTAGTGCCACCAATCATATTTGTTATAACAGTAGTGTAAATATTTAAAATAAAAACTTTTTTGACTGTGAATCATCAGTCTGCTAGGGCAATTGAATTGCAGTTGCCTGCCTGCCAGCGTGTGTGCCAGGCCCACTTGCCAACTAGTGCCACCAATCATATTTGTTATAACAGTATAGTAAATATTTAAAATAAAAACTTGTTTGACTGTGAAACATCAGTCAACTAGTGTAATCTAATTGCAGTTGCCTGCCTCCCAGCGTGTGTGCCAGGCCCACTTGCCAACTATTTCCACCAATCATATTTGTTATAACAGTATTGTAAATATTTAAAAAAAAAACTTTTTTGACTGTGAAACATCAGTCAGCTAGTGTAATCTAATTGCAGTTGCCTGCCTGCCAGCGTGTGTGCCAGGCCCACTTTCCAACTAGTGCCACCAATCATATTTGTTATAACAGTATTGTAAATATTTAAAATAAACACTTTTTTGACTGTGAAGCATCAGTCTGCTAGTGCAATTGAATTGCAGTTGCCTGCCTGCCAGTGTGTGTGCCAGGCCCACTTGCCAACTAGTGCCACCACTCATATTTGTTATAACAGTATTGTAAATATTTAATAAAAAAACTTTTTTGACTGTGAAACATCAGTCTACTATAGTAATCTAATTGAAGTTGCCTGCTTGCCAGCATGTGTGCCAGGCCCACTTGCCAAGTTAGTGGCACCACTCATATTTGTTGCAACAGTACTTTTAATATTTAAAAAATAAACATTTTTGACTTTGAAACATCAGTCTGCTTTTTTGTGTCAGGCTCACAGCGTTTACTGTGCCCACTTGCCCAGTGCCACCACTCATAATTTGTTTAATAGTATTGTAAGTGTACATTTTAAAAAAAATGACAGGCAGTGGCAGGCCACCCCGCAGGTGCCGTCGTGGTTGTGGTGCTGTGATTCCCTTAGACCCTACAACTATGCACAGTGTTCAGAGGCCAGGTGCCAGGGACGCAAAAAGTTCTGAGGAGGACCTAGTTGAATGGCTAACACAGGACACCCAATCTTCTACAGCTTCCACTCCTAGTCCTAACGTTGACGCACCATCCACCTCCAGCTGTGCTTCGGGCACCTCTCAAGTGACCAGTGCCACTCGCCCGCCTGTCACCACCACCAACACTAGCACCACAGCCGCTTCACTTGATCTGTCAGAGGAGTTATTGACACATCAGTTGGAAGAAATGAGTGATGTGCAACCATCATTGACAGAGGATGTAGATAACAGTGATATGTCTCAGTCAGGCAGCATTACAGACATGGACGTACGGTGTGATGATGATGATGATGTTGTACCCGCTGCTGCTTCCTTTCTTGATTTGTCAGATACAAGTGAAGCGGTTGATGATGATGTGTCCGTGGATGTCACGTGGGTGCCCACTAGAAGAGAAGAAGAAGAGGGGGAAAGTTCAGATGGGGAGACAGAGAGGAGAAGGAGGAGATGAGTTAGAAGCAGGGTGAGTTTGTCGCAAGGAGCTAGTGGCACAGTCAGACAGCATGCATCGGCACCCGGGGTCAGCCAGACAGCATGCCAATCAACACATGCTGTTGACACCACCAGAATGCCGTCATCGCAGAGCTCAGCAGTGTGGCATTTTTTTTGTGTGTCTGCCTCTGACAACAGCGATGCCATTTGCAACCTGTGCCAAAAGAAACTGAGTCGTGGGAAGTCCAACACCCACCTAGGTACAACTGCTTTGCGAAGGCACATGGTCTCACATCACAAACGCCGATGGGAAGAACACATGAGTAGAAGCAGCACACAAACTCAAAGCCGCCCTCCTCCTCCTGGTCCAGCATCTTCAGCCACGTCAACCACTGCTGTCCTCCTTGCCCCCTCTCAACAATCCACCACTCAGTTTCTCTTATGTAGCAGTTCCTGGTCATCTGCCCACAGTCAGGTGTCTGTCAAGGACATGTTTGAGCGTAAGAAGCCAATTTCCCAAAGTCACCCCCTTGCGCAGCGTCTGACAGATGGCTTGTCTGAACTCTTAGCCCGCCAGCTTTTACCATACAAGCTGGTGGAGTCTGAGGCTTTCAAAAATTTGTATCTATTGGGACACCGCAGTGGAAGGTACCCGGCCGAAATTTCTTTTCACAAAAGACAATCCCAAACCTGTACTCGATTGTGCGAAAGGAAGTAATGGCATGTCTGGCACACAGCGTTGGGGCAAGGGTCCATATGACCACTGATAGCTGGTCTGCAAAGCATGGTCAGGGCAGGTATATCACCTACACTGCGCATTGGGTAAGCCTTCTGACGGCTAACAAGCATGGAATGCGTGGCTCTGCAGAGGAGTTGGTGACACCGCCACGACTTGCAGGCAGGCCTGCTGAAACCTCTTCTACTCCTCCTACTCCATCCTCTTCCATAACCTCTTCCTCGGCTGAGTCCTCTTCTGCTGCTGCTTCTTGCTCCACATCAACGGCACCCCCCCAGCTCCCCAGGTACTATTCAAAATCCCGGATACGGCAGTGTCACTCCGTCTTGGGGTTGACTTGCCTGAAAGCCGAGAGTCACACCACACCAGCACTCCTGTCCGCCCTGAACGCACAGGTGGATCAGTGGCTGACTCCACACCAACTGGAGATTGGCAAGGTTGTTTCTGACAATAGAAGTAATTTGGTGGCGGCATTGAAATTGGGCAAGTTGACACATGTGCCGTGCATGGCACATGTGTGTAATCTGATTGTACAACGCTTTGTGCATAAGTACCCAGGCTTACAGGACGTCCTGAAGCAGCCCAGGAAGGTGTGTGGCCATTTCAGGCGTTGCTACTTGGCCATGGCGCACTTGTCCGATATCCAGCATCGAAACAACCTGCCAGTGAGGCGCTTGATTTGCGACAGCCCGACACGTTGGAATTCAACACTCCTAATGTTCGACCGCCTGCTCCAACAAGAAAAAGCTGTTAACGAGTATTTGTATGACCGGGGTGCTAGGACAGCCTCTGGGGAGCTGGGGATTTTTTTTCCAAATTACTGGATGCTCATCAGCAATGCCTGTAGACTCATGCGTCCTTTTGAGGAGGCGACATCATACCATTTGTTTTCTTCCTGGAGCGTGCCCTGCGAAGAGTGCTGGATCAGGCCGTAGATGAGTGTGAAGAGGAAGAGGAAGTGTTGTGGTCTCCAACACCACCAGAAACAGCCTTATCAGCATTGCTTGCTAGACCTGCGGCAACGCAGGAAGAGGATTGTGAGGAAGAGGAGTCAGAGGAGGAATGTGGCTTTGAGGAGGAGGAGGAAGACCAAGCACAACAGGCATCCCAGGGTGCTCGTTGTTGTCACCTATCTGGTACCCGTGGTGTTGTACGTGGCTGGGGGGAAGAAGATACCTTCAGTGACATCAGTGAGGACGAGGAACGGGACATGATTAGCTCGGCATCCAACCTTGTGCAAATGGGGTCTTTCATGCTGTCGTGCCTGTTGAGGGACCCTCGTTTAAAAAAGCTGAAGGAGAACGACCTGTACTGGGTGTCCACGCTACTAGACCCCGGTATAAGCATAAAGTGACTGAAATGTTACCAAATTCCCGCAAGTCGGAAAGGATGGAGCAGTTCCAAAATAAATTAAAAAGTATGCTTTACACAGCGTATAAGGGTGATGTCACAGCACAACGGGAATCTAACAGGGGAAGAGATTAAAGTAATCCTCCTCCCACGACCACGGCGGCAAGGACAGGACGCTTTCCTGACGTGTTGTTGATGGAGGACATGCAGACCTTTTTAACTCCTATGCATCACCAGAGCCTTTCGGGATCCAGCCTCAGAGAAAGACTCAACCGACAGGTAGCAGACTACCTAGCATTAATGCGGATCTCAACACTCTGAGGAGCAATGGACCCCTTGACTACTGGGTGTGCAGGTTTGACCTGTGGCCTGAGCTATCCCAATTTGCAATCAAACTTCTGGCCTGCCCCGCTTCAAGTGTCCTGTCAGAAAGGACCTTCAGTGCAGCAGGAGGTTTTGTCACTGAGAAGAGAAGTCGCCTAGGTCAAAAAAGTGTTGATTATCTCACCTTTATTAAAATGAATGAGGGATGGATCCCGAAGGGACTGACATTGGGCGATACATTTGAGTAAAAAAGGCCTGATCATGAGATGAGCTGCCTTGGGCTACAAATGGTACACACGCTGCCGTATTTTTTCTTCGAATGCCGGGTGACTTGCGTGACTTATCCGCCAACAATTAGTGTTCAAGCCGCAAGGTTTTAGGGCACTTTATAACTGTTTTAAAAACATAAATTTTCCTGGCCGCTGCTATAGCAGCGGCAGCAACAATACCTATTTTTTCAGGCATTTGGACATGCCTAATTTTTCTGGCCTCTGGTGCTGCACTGTGGCTACAAAACCCAAACAAAAAAAAAGGCACATAACAGTGATGAAACTGTTAAGAATAGTACTCATTAACACACCACTCATATCTGGTGGCACAGTAGATTGCACGTGCAGTGCCCAAATTTGAAGTAGGAGGACCGACCAAGCATCTTTTTCCATCTCACGGTTCCGAAAAATTATCTCCGGGTTCCTAAAAATGATGCCATACCTGTACTCGATTGTGCAAAAGGATGGCATATGTGGTGTTTCATGCTGTTGTGCCTGTTGAGGGTCGTGGACCATCGTATAAAAAGGCTGAAGGAGAACAACCTGTACTGGGTGTCCAAGCATGTTTTTTGTTCAATTTCCCGGTTCCTAAAAATTATCTCTGGGTTCCTAAAATCAATGCCATATCTGTAATCTATTGTGCAAAAGGATGGCATATATGGTGTTTCATGCTGTTGTTTCTGTTGAGGGTCCGGGACCCTCGTATAAAAAGGCTGAAGGAGAACGACCTGTACTGGGTGTCCAAGCATCTTTTTCCATCTCCCGGTTCCTAAAAATTATCTCCGGGTTCCTAAAATCAATGCCATACCTGTACTGGATTGTTCAAAAGGATGGCATATGTGGTGTTTCATGCTGTTGTTTCTGTTGAGGGTCCGGGACCCTCGTATAAAAAGGCTGAAGGAGAACGAACTGTACTGGTTGTCCAAGCATCTTTTTCCATCTCCCGGTTCCTAAAAATGATCTCCGGGTTTCTAAAATTGATGCCATACCTGTACTCTATTGCGCAAAAGGATGGCATATGTGGTGTTTCATGCTGTTGTTTCTGTTGAGGGTCCTGGACCCTCGTATAAAAAGGCTGAAGGAGAACGACCTGTACTGGTTGTCCAAGCATCTTTTTCCATCTCCCGGTTCCTAAAAATTATCTCCGGGTTTCTAAAATCGATGCCATACCTGTACTCTATTGTGCAAAAGGATGGCATATGTGGTGTTTCATGCTGTTGTTTCTGTTGAGGGTCCTGGACCCTCGTATAAAAAAGCTGAAGGAGAACGACCTGTACTGGGTGTCCAAGCATCTTTTTCCATCTCCCGGTTCCTAAAAATGATCTCTGGGTTCCTAAAATAGATGCCATACCTGTACTGGATTGTTCAAAAGGATTGCATATGTGGTGTTTCATGCTGTTGTTTCTGTTGAGGGTCCTGGACCCTTGTATAAAAAGGCTGAAGGAGAACGACCTGTACTGGGTGTCCAAGCATCTTTTTCCATCTCCCGGTTCCTAAAAATTATCTCTGGGTTCCTAAAATCGATGCCATACCTGTACTGGATTGTTCAAAAGGATGGCATATGTGGTGTTTCATGCTGTTGTTTCTGTTGAGGGTCCGGGACCCTCGTATAAAAAGGCTGAAGGAGAACGAACTGTACTGGTTGTCCAAGCATCTTTTTCCATCTCCCGGTTCCTAAAAATTATCTCCGGGTTTCTAAAATTGATGCCATACCTGTACTCTATTGCGCAAAAGGATGGCATATGTGGTGTTTCATGCTGTTGTTTCTGTTGAGGGTCCTGGACCCTCGTATAAAAAGGCTGAAGGAGAACGACCTGTACTGGTTGTCCAAGCATCTTTTTCCATCTCCCGGTTCCTAAAAATTATCTCCGGGTTTCTAAAATCGATGCCATACCTGTACTCTATTGTGCAAAAGGATGGCATATGTGGTGTTTCATGCTGTTGTTTCTGTTGAGGGTCCTGGACCCTCGTATAAAAAAGCTGAAGGAGAACGACCTGTACTGGGTGTCCAAGCATCTTTTTCCATCTCCCGGTTCCTAAAAATGATCTCTGGGTTCCTAAAATAGATGCCATACCTGTACTGGATTGTTCAAAAGGATTGCATATGTGGTGTTTCATGCTGTTGTTTCTGTTGAGGGTCCTGGACCCTCGTATAAAAAGGCTGAAGGAGAACGACCTGTACTGGGTGTCCAAGCATCTTTTTCCATCTCCCGGTTCCTAAAAATTATCTCTGGGTTCCTAAAATCGATGCCATACCTGTACTGGATTGTTCAAAAGGATGGCATATGTGGTGTTTCATGCTGTTGTTTCTGTTGAGGGTCTTGGACCCTCGTATAAAAAGGCTGAAGGAGAACGACCTGTACTGGGTGTCCAAGCATCTTTTTCCATCTCCCGGTTCCTAAAAATTATCTCCGGGTTCCTAAAATCGATGCCATACCTGTACTGGATTGTTCAAAAGGATGGCATATGTGGTGTTTCATGCTGTTGTTTCTGTTGAGGGTCCTGGACCCTCGTATAAAAAGGCTGAAGGAGAACGACCTGTACTGGGTGTCCAAGCATCTTTTTCCATCTCCCGGTTCCTAAAAATTATCTCCGGGTTCCTAAAATCGATGCCATACCTGTACTGGATTGTGGAAAAGGATGGCATATGTGGTGTTTCATGCTGTTGTTTCTGTTGAGGGTCCTGGATACTCGTATAAAAAGGCTGAAGGAGAACGACCTGTACTGGATGTCCAAGCATCTTTTTCCATCTCCCGGTTCCTAAAAATTATCTCCGGGTTCCTAAAATCGATGCCATACTTGTACTGGATTGTTCAAAAGGATGGCATATGTGGTGTTTCATGCTGTTGTTTCTGTTGAGGGTCCGGGACCCTCGTATAAAAAGGCTGAAGGAGAATGAACTGTACTGGTGGTCCAAGCATCTTTTTCCATCTCCCGGTTCCTAAAAATTATCTCCGGGTTCCTAAAATCGATGCCATACTTGTACTGGATTGTTCAAAAGGATGGCATATGTGGTGTTTCATGCTGTTGTTTCTGTTGAGGGTCCTGGACCCTCGTATAAAAAGGCTGAAGGAGAACGACCTGTACTGGGTGTCCAAGCATTTTTTCCATCTCCCGGTTCCTAAAAATTATCTCTGAGTTCCTAAAATCGATGCCATACCTGTACTCTATTGTGCAAAAGGAAGTAATCTTACCATGGGTCCCAGACCGCAAGTCTTGTTGTTATATTTTGTCAGGGTAATCGGGCAGGCCATATAGACCTCCCCCGATAGGGGGAGTAACAGGTATTAAAGTGCTAAGAATAGTACTACTTAACACAACCTAGTTACCATGGGTCCCAGACCACATGTCTTGTTGTTATATTTTGTCAGGGTAATCATGCAGGCCATATAGACCTCCCCCGATAGGAGGAGTAACAGGGATTAAAGTGCTAAGAATCCTACTACTTAACACAACCTAGTTACCATGGCTCCCAGACCGCATGTGTTGTTGTTATATTTTGTCAGGGTAATCATGCAGGCCATATAGACCTCCCCCGATAGGAGGAGTAACAGGGATTAAAGTGCTAAGAATACTACTACTTAACACAACCTCGTTACCATGGCTCCCAGACCGCATGTCTTATTGTTATATTTTGTCAGGGTAATCAGGCAGGCCATATAGTCTCCCCCGATAGGTGGAGTAACACGTATTAAAGTGCTAAGAATAGTACTACTTAACACAACCTAATTACCATGGCTCCCAGACCGCATGTCTTATTGTTATATTTTGTCAGGGTAATCAGACAGGCCATATAGACCTCACCTGATATCGGGACTAACAGGTATTAAAGTGCTAAGAACAGTACTACTAAACACAACCTAATTACCATGGGTCTCAGACCGCATGTTTTATTATTATTCTTTGTCAGGGTAATCATGCAGGCCATATAGACCTCCCCCGATATCGGGAGTAAAAGGGATTAAAGTGCTAAGAATAGTACTACTTAACACAACCTAGTTACCATGGGTCCCAGACCGCATGTCTTATTGTTATATTTTGTCAGGGTAATCAGGCAGGCCGTATAGACCTCCCCCGATAGGGGGAGTTACAGGTATTAAAGTGCTAAGAATAGTACTACTTAACACAACCTAGTTACCATGGCTCCCAGCCCGCATAACTTATTGTTATATTTTGTCAGGGTAATCAGGCAGGCCATATAGACCTCCCCCGATAGGGGGAGTAAAAGGGATTAAAGTGCTAAGAATAGTACTACTTTACAGTACACAACCTAGTTACCATGGGTCCCAGACCGCATGTCTTATTGTTATATTTTGTCAGGGTAATCAGGCAGGCCATATAGACCTCCCCCGATAGGTGTAGTAAAAGGGATTAAAGTGCTAAGAATAGTACTACTTTACACAACCTAGTTACCATGGGTCCCAGACCGCATGTCTTGTTGTTATATTTTGTTAGGGTAATCATGCAGGCCATATAGACCTCCCCCGATTGGTGGAGTAACACGTATTAAAGTGCTAAGAATAGTACTACTTAACACAACCTAGTTACCATGGCTCTCAGACCGCATGTCTTATTGTTATATTTTGTCAGGGTAATCAGGCAGACAATATAGACCTCCCCCGATAGGGGGAGTAAAAGGTATTAAACTGCTAAGAATAGTACTACTTTACACAACCTAGTTACCATGGGTCCCAGACCGCATGTCTTGTTGTTATATTTTGTCAGGGTAATCATGCAGGCCATATAGACCTCCCCCAATAGGGGGAGTAAAAGGGATTAAAGTGCTAAGAATAGTACTACTAAACACAACCTAATTACCATGGGTCCCACACCGCATGTTTTATTATTATACTTTGTCAGGGTAATCATGCATGCCATATAGACTTCCCCCGATATCGGGACTAACAGGTATTAAAGTGCTAAGAACAGTACTACTAAACACAACCTAATTACCATAGGTCCCAGACCGCATGTTTTATTATTATACTTTGTCAGGGTAATCATGCAGGCCATATAGACCTCCCCCGATATCGGGACTAACAGGTATTAAAGTGCTAAGAACAGTACTACTTAACACAACCTAGTTACCATGGGTCCCAGTCCGCATGTCTTGTTGTTATACTTTGTCAGGGTAATCATGCAGGCCATATAGACCTCCCCTGATATGGGGAGTAACAGGTATTAAACTGCTAAGAACAGTACTACTTAACACAACCTAGTTACCATGGGTCCCAGACCGCATGTCTTGTTGTGATACTTTGTCAGGGTAATCATGCAGGCCATATAGACCTCCCCTGATAGGGGGAGTAACAGGTATTAAAGTGCTAAGAATAGTACTACTTAACACAACCTAGTTACCATGGGTCCCAGCCAACATGTTTTGTTGTTATACTTTGTCAGGGTAATCATGCAGGTCATATAGACCTCCCCCGATAGGGGGAGTTACAGAGATTAAAGTGCTAAGAACAGTACTACTTAACACAACCTAGTTACCATGGGTCCCAGACCGCATGTTTTGTTGTTATACTTTGTCAGGGTAATCATGCAGGCCATATGGACCTCCCCCGATAGGGGGAGTAAAAGGTATTAAAGTGCTAAGAATAGTACTACTTTACACAACCTAGTTACCATGGGTCCCAGACCACATGTTTTGTTGTTATACTTTGTCAGGGTAATCATGCAGGTCATATAGACCTCCCCCGATAGGGGAGTTACAGAGATTAAAGTGCTAAGAACAGTACTACTTAACACAACCTAGTTACCATGGGTCCCAGACCGCATGTTTTGTTGTTATACTTTGTCAGGGTAATCATGCAGGCCATATGGACCTCCCCCGATAGGGGAAGTAAAAGGTATTAAAGTGCTAAGAATAGTACTACTTTACACAACCTAGTTACCATGGGTCCCACACCGCATGTCTTGTTGTTATATTTTGTCAGGGTAATCATGCAGGCCATATAGACCTCCCCCAATAGGGGGAGTAAAAGGGATTAAAGTGCTAAGAATAGTACTACTAAACACAACCTAATTACCATGGGTCCCAGACCGCATGTTTTATTATTATACTTTGTCAGGGTAATCATGCAGGCCATATAGACCTCCCCTGATATCGGGACTAACAGGTATTAAAGTGCTAAGAACAGTACTACTAAACACAACCTAATTACCATGGGTCTCAGACCGCATGTTTTATTATTATACTTTGTCAGGGTAATCATGCAGGCCATATAGACCTCCCCCGATATCGGGACTAACAGGTATTAAAGTGCTAAGAACAGTACTACTTAACACAACCTAATTACCATGGGTCCCAGACCGCATGTCTTGTTGTTATACTTTGTCAGGGTAATCATGCAGGCCATATAGACTTCCCCTGATATGGGTAGTAACAGGAATTAAACTGCTAAGAATAGTACTACTTAACACAACCTAGTTAACATGGGTCCCAGACCGCATGTCTTGTTGTGATACTTTGTCAGGGTAATCATGCAGGCCATATAGACCTCCCCAGATAGGGGGTGTAACAGGTATTAAAGTGCTAAGAATAGTACTACTTAACACAACCTAGTTACCACCATGGCTCCCAGACCGCATGTCTTATTGTTATATTTTGTCAGGGTAATCAGGCAGGCCATATAGACCTCCCCGATAGGGGGAGTAAAAGGGATTAAAGTGCTAAGAATAGTACTACTTTACACAACCTACTTACCATGGGTCCCACACCGCATGTCTTGTTGTTATATTTTGTCAGGGTAATCATGCAGGCCGTATAGACCTCCCCCGACAGGGGGAGTAAAAGGGATTAAAGTGCTAAGAATAGTACTACTAAACACAACCTATTTACCATGTGTCCCAGACCGCATGTTTTATTATTATACTTTGTCAGGGTAATCATGCAGGCCATATAGACCTCCCCCGATAGGGGGAGTAAAAGGTATTAAAGTGCTAAGAATAGTACTACTTTACACAACCTAGTTACCATGGGTCCCACACCGCATGTCTTGTTGTTATATTTTGTCAGGGTAATCATGCAGGCCATATAGACCTCCCCCAATAGGGGGAGTAAAAGGGATTAAAGTGCTAAGAATAGTACTACTAAACACAACCTAATTACGATGGGTCCCAGACCGCATGTTTTATTATTATACTTTGTCAGGGTAATCATGCAGGCCATATAGACCTCCCCTGATATCGGGACTAACAGGTATTAAAGTGCTAAGAACAGTACTACTAAACACAACCTAATTACCATGGGTCTCAGACCGCATGTTTTATTATTATTCTTTGTCAGGGTAATCATGCAGGCCATATAGACCTCCCCCGATATCGGGACTAACAGGTATTAAAGTGCTAAGAACAGTACTACTTAACACAACCTAATTACCATGGATCCCAGACCGCATGTCTTGTTGTTATACTTTGTCAGGGTAATCATGCAGGCCATATAGACTTCCCCTGATATGGGTAGTAACAAGTATTAAACTGCTAAGAATAGTACTACTTAACACAACCTAGTTAACATGGGTCCCAGACCGCATGTCTTGTTGTGATACTTTGTCAGGGTAATCATGCAGGCCATATAGACCTTCCCAGATAGGGGGTGTAACAGGTATTAAAGTGCTAAGAATAGTACTACTTAACACAACCTAGTTACCATGGCTCCCAGACCGCATGTCTTATTGTTATATTTTGTCAGGGTAATCAGGCAGGCCATATAGACCTCCCCGATAGGGGGAGTAAAAGGGATTAAAGTGCTAAGAATAGTACTACTTTACACAACCTACTTACCATGGGTCCCAGACCGCATGTCTTGTTGTTATATTTTGTCAGGGTAATCATGCCGGCCATATAGACCTCCCCCGACAGGGGGAGTAAAAGGGATTAAAGTGCTAAGAATAGTACTACTAAACACAACCTATTTACCATGTGTCCCAGACCGCATGTTTTATTATTATACTTTGTCAGGGTAATCATGCAGGCCATATAGACCTCCCCCGATATCGGGACTAACAGGTATTAAAGTGCTAAGAACAGTACTACTTAGCACAACCTAGTTACCATGGGTCCCAGACCGCATGTCTTGTTGTTATACTTTGTCAGGGTAATCATGCAGGCCATATAGACCTCCCCCGATATGGGGAGTAACAGGTATTAAACTGCTAAGAACAGTACTACTTAACACAACCTAGTTAACATGGGTCCCAGACCGCATGTCTTGTTGTGATACTTTGTCAGGGTAATCATGCAGGCCATATAGACCTCCCCAGATAGGGGGAGTAACAGGTATTAAAGTGCTAAGAATAGTACTACTTAACACAACCTAGTTACCATGGCTCCCAGACCGCATGTCTTATTGTTATATTTTGTCAGGGTAATCAGGCAGGCCATATAGACCTCCCCCGATAGGGGGAGTAAAAGGGATTAAAGTGCTAAGAATAGTACTACTTTACACAACCTAGTTACCATGGGTCCCAGACCGCATGTCTTGTTGTTATATTTTGTCAGGGTAATCATGCAGGCCATATAGACCTCCCCCAATAGGGGGAGTAAAAGGGATTAAAGTGCTAAGAATAGTACTACTAAACACAACCTAATTACCATGGGTCCCACACCGCATGTTTTATTATTATACTTTGTCAGGGTAATCATGCAGGCCATATAGACTTCCCCCGATATCGGGACTAACAGGTATTAAAGTGCTAAGAACAGTACTACTAAACACAACCTAATTACCATAGGTCCCAGACCGCATGTTTTATTATTATACTTTGTCAGGGTAATCATGCAGGCCATATAGACCTCCCCCGATATCGGGACTAACAGGTATTAAAGTGCTAAGAACAGTACTACTTAACACAACCTAGTTACCATGGGTCCCAGACCGCATGTCTTGTTGTTATACTTTGTCAGGGTAATCATGCAGGCCATATAGACCTCCCCTGATATGGGGAGTAACAGGTATTAAACTGCTAAGAACAGTACTACTTAACACAACCTAGTTACCATGGGTCCCAGGCCGCATGTCTTGTTGTGATACTTTGTCAGGGTAATCATGCAGGCCATATAGACCTCCCCTGATAGGGGGAGTAACAGGTATTAAAGTGCTAAGAATAGTACTACTTAACACAACCTAGTTACCATGGGTCCCAGACCACATGTTTTGTTGTTATACTTTGTCAGGGTAATCATGCAGGTTATATGGACCTCCTCCGATAGGGGGAGTTACAGGGATTAAAGTGCTAAGAACAGTACTACTTAACACAACCTAGTTACCATGGGTCCCAGCCCGCATGTTTTGTTGTTATACTTTGGTAGTGAGAAAGATGAGGCGCTGGAGAATTGACCCTGCTAGACTAATGTATTCCCCTCTAAGAAAACAGTGGTTGATATGTAGTGAATGTAGTCCAGCGCTAGATTAGCACGGGTAGAGTATTTAGTTAAATTCTATAATTCGAATATATTGTATTTTGTGATTGGATAAATGTTTAATGTATGTACTGCAATGTTGTTATTATATATTTATTGTAGGTAATCCTAAGTATTTATCAACATTCAGTTAATAAAAAGATATAAACAGGTATATACAACTGATATATATAAACTTGTTGTCTAATGTGAACTTCTTATCTATATATATAAAAACTAATAAAACATTTGTATAATTAGACAGAAATTTAATAACTTGTTAAAAGCATACATAAAATAAAAAGGGACGTCTCCCTTATAACATCGATTTCATCAGAGAAAACAATTGAATAACTGTAGTATATATTTCCGCTATTTGATAATCAGGTACCTGTTATATAGTGTAACAAATGATAATGTCCAGAAATTGGATTAAAAAAACGTAAAGATCCAAACGAGATGACCTCCCCGCTATTGTGGCGGGTGTGTGTTACCGGTCCGTTAGTGAGAGACTGGTATTTAAAAATATGTCATGTGACTTTTCCTACGTCACACTTGTGATCGTAGCTGTTTCAATATAGTTGTAATGCAACCAGTGATCCTTGATATTTTGTCAAGTGCTTATTATGTTGCAATTTTTTTAAACTTTAATCTGTATGTGTATCAGAAGGTGTATTCCCCTATTCCGTGTGTAATTAGGGAGTCTTGGGGGAGATTGCAACTTACGCTGGTCTCTTGGCACACCTGATTTCTCTTTTAGTGTGGTCTTTGCGGTCACATTCAGTGACTTGGATGTTAAACTTTGCGGTCACGTGCAGTGACTAAAGATTCTACTCCTAGTCACCACTTGTGACCGCAAAGACCCCACCACTAGTCACCTCCGTGACCGCAAAGACCTCATTACAGTCACTACAAGTGACCGCCAAGTCCACTAAGCTAACACAGAAAGTGAGATACACATAGCCTAATGGTTAAGATCTCCCTCTCTTACCCTAAAGGTCACGAGTTCAATTCCCACCACTACAAGTGACCGCCAAGTCCACACTGCGAGGATTGCATTATAGTCACTGCACGTGACCGCAAAGTTTAACATCCAAGTCACTGAATGTGACCGCAAAGACCACACTAAAAGAGAAATCAGGTGTGCCAAGAGACCAGCGTAAATTGCAATCTCCCCCAAGACTCCCTAATTACACACGGAATAGGGGAATACACCTTCTGATACACATACAGATTAAAGTTTAAAAAAATTGCAACATAATAAGCACTTGACAGAATATCAAGGATCACTGGTTACATTACAACTATATTGAAACAGCTATGATCACAAGTGTGACGTAGGAAAAGTCACATGACATATTTTTAAATACCAGTCTCTCACTAACGGACCGGTAACACACACCCGCCACAATAGCGGGGAGGTCATCTCGTTTGGATCTTTAAGTTTTTTTTATCCAATTTCTGGACATTATCATTTGTTACACTATATAACAGGTGCCTGATTATCAAATAGCGGAAATATATACTACAGTTATTCAATTGTTTTCTCTGATGAAATCGATGTTATAAGGGAGACGTCCCTTTTTATTTTATGTATGCTTTTAACAAGTTATTAAATTTCTGTCTAATTATACAAATGTTTTATTAGTTTTTATATATATAGATAAGAAGTTCACATTAGACAACAAGTTTATATATATCAGTTGTATATACCTGTTTATATCTTTTTATTAACTGAATGTTGATAAATACTTAGGATTACCTACAATAAATATATAATAACAACATTGCAGTACATACATTAAACATTTATCCAATCACAAAATACAATATATTCGAATTGTTGTTATACTTTGTCAGGGTAATCATGCAGGCCATATGGACCTCCCCCGATAGTGGGAGTAACAGGTATTAAAGTGCTAAGAATAGTACTACTTAACACAACCTAGTTACCATGGGTCCCAGACCACATGTTTTGTTGTTTTACTTTGTCAGGGTAATCATGCAGGCCATATAGACCTCCCCCGATAGGGGGAGTAAAAGGGATTAAAGTGCTAAGAATAGTACTACTAAACACAACCTAATTACCATGGGTCCCAGACCGCATGTCTTGTTGTTATACTTTGTCAGGGTAATCATGCAGGCCATATAGACCTCCCCCAATAGGGGGAGTAAAAGGGATTAAAGTGCTAAGAATAGTACTACTAAACACAACCTAATTACCATGGGTCCCACACCGCATGTTTTATTATTATACTTTGTCAGGGTAATCATGCAGGCCATATAGACTTCCCCCGATATCGGGACTAACAGGTATTAAAGTGCTAGGAACAGTACTACTAAACACAACCTAATTACCATAGGTCCCAGACCGCATGTTTTATTATTATACTTTGTCAGGGTAATCATGCAGGCCATATAGACCTCCCCCGATATCGGGACTAACAGGTATTAAAGTGCTAAGAATAGTACTACTTAACACAACCTAGTTACCATGGGTCCCAGACCGCATGTCTTGTTGTTATAATTTGTCAGGGTAATCATGCAGGCCATATAGACCTCCCCTGATATGGGGAGTAACAGGTATTAAACTGCTAAGAACAGTAATACGTAACACAACCTAGTTACCATGGGTCCCAGACCGCATGTCTTGTTGTGATACTTTGTCAGGGTAATCATGCAGGCCATATAGACCTCCCCCGATAGGGGGAGTTACAGGGATTAAAGTGCTAAGAACAGTACTACTTAACACAACCTAGTTACCATGGGTCCCAGACCGCATGTTTTGTTGTTATACTTTGTCAGGGTAATAATGCAGGCCATATGGACCTCCCCCGATAGGGGGAGTAACAGGTATTAAAGTGCTAAGAATAGTACTATTTAACACAACCTAGTTACCATGGGTCCCAGACCACATGTTTTGTTTTACTTTGTCAGGGTAATCATGCAGGCCATATAGACCTCCCCCGATAGGGGGAGTAAAAGGGATTAAAGTGCTAAGAATAGTACTACTAAACACAACCTAATTACCATGGGTCCCAGACCGCATGTCTTGTTGTTATACTTTGTCAGGGTAATCATGCAGGCCATATAGACCTCCCCCGATATGGGGAGTAACAGGTATTAAACTGCTAAGAACAGTACTACTTAACACAACCTAGTTACCATGGGTCCCAGACCACATGTTTTGTTGTTATACTTTGTCAGGGTAATCATGCAGGCCATATAGACCTCCCCGATAGGGGGAGTAAAAGGGATTAAAGTGCTAAGAATAGTACTACTTAACACAACCTACTTACCATGGGTCCCAGACCGCAGGTCTTGTTGTTATACTTTGTCAGGGTAATCATGCAGGCCATATAGACCTACCCAGATAGGGGGAGTAACAGGTATTAAAGTGCTAAGAATAGTACTATTTAACACAACCTAGTTACCATGGGTCCCAGACCACATGTTTTGTTTTACTTTGTCAGGGTAATCATGCAGGCCATATAGACCTCCCCCAATAGGGGGAGTAAAAGGGATTAAAGTGCTAAGAATAGTACTACTAAACACAACCTAATTACCATGGGTCCCACACCGCATGTTTTATTATTATACTTTGTCAGGGTAAACATGCAGGCCATATAGACTTCCCCCGATATCGGGACTAACAGGTATTAAAGTGCTAAGAACAGTACTACTAAACACAACCTAATTACCATGGGTCCCAGACCGCATGTTTTATTATTATACTTTGTCAGGGTAATCATGCAGGCCATATAGACCTCCCCCGATATCGGGACTAATAGGTATTAAAGTGCTAAGAACAGTACTACTTAACACAACCTAGTTACCATGGGTCCCAGACCGCATGTCTTGTTGTTATACTTTGTCAGGGTAATCATGCAGGCCATATAGACCTCCCCTGATATGGGGAGTAACAGGTATTAAACTGCTAAGAACAGTACTACTTAACACAACCTAGTTACCATGGGTCCCAGACCGCATGTCTTGTTGTGATACTTTGTCAGGGTAATCATGCAGGCCATATAGACCTCCCCAGATAGGGGGAGTAACAGGTATTAAAGTGCTAAGAATAGTACTACTTAACACAACCTAGTTACCATGTGTCCCAGACCACATGTTTTGTTGTTATACTTTGTCAGGGTAATCATGCAGGTTATATAGACCTCCCCCGATAGGGGGAGTTACAGGGATTAAAGTGCTAAGAATCCTACTACTTAACACAACCTAGTTACCATGGGTCCCAGACCGCATGTTTTGTTGTTATACTTTGTCAGGGTAATCATGCAGGCCATATGGACCTCCCCCGATAGTGGGAGTAACAGGTATTAAAGTGCTAAGAATAGTACTACTTTACACAACCTAGTTACCATGGGTCCCAGACCACATGTTTTGTTGTTTTACTTTGTCAGGGTAATCATGCAGGCTATATAGACCTCCCCCGATAGGGGGAGTAAAAGGGATTAAAGTGCTAAGAATAGTACTACTAAACACAACCTAATTACCATGGGTCCCAGACCGCATGTCTTGTTGTTATACTTTGTCAGGGTAATCATGCAGGCCATATAGACCTCCCCCAATAGGGGGAGTAAAAGGGATTAAAGTGCTAAGAATAGTACTACTAAACACAACCTAATTACCATGGGTCCCACACCGCATGTTTTATTATTATACTTTGTCAGGGTAATCATGCAGGCCATATAGACTTCCCCCGATATCGGGACTAACAGGTATTAAAGTGCTAGGAACAGTACTACTAAACACAATCTAATTACCATAGGTCCCAGACCGCATGTTTTATTATTATACTTTGTCAGGGTAATCATGCAGGCCATATAGACCTCCCCCGATATCGGGACTAACAGGTATTAAAGTGCTAAGAATAGTACTACTTAACACAACCTAGTTACCATGGGTCCCAGACAGCATGTCTTGTTGTTATACTTTGTCAGGGTAATCATGCAGGCCATATAGACCTCCCCTGATATGGGGAGTAACAGGTATTAAACTGCTAAGAACAGTACTACTTAACACAACCTAGTTACCATGGGTCCCAGACCGCATGTCTTGTTGTGATACTTTGTCAGGGTAATCATGCAGGTCATATAGACCTCCCCCGATAGGGGGAGTTACAGGGATTAAAGTGCTAAGAACAGTACTACTTAACACAACCTAGTTACCATGGGTCCCAGACCGCATGTTTTGTTGTTATACTTTGTCAGGGTAATAATGCAGGCCATATGGACCTCCCCCGATAGGGGGAGTAACAGGTATTAAAGTGCTAAGAATAGTACTACTTAACACAACCTAGTTACCATGGGTCCCAGACCACATGTTTTGTTGTTTTACTTTGTCAGGGTAATCATGCAGGCCATATAGACCTCCCCCGATAGGGGGAGTAAAAGGGATTAAAGTGCTAAGAATAGTACTACTAAACACAACCTAATTACCATGGGTCCCAGACCGCATGTCTTGTTGTTATACTTTGTCAGGGTAATCATGCAGGCCATATAGACCTCCCCCGATATGGGGAGTAACAGGTATTAAACTGCTAAGAACAGTACTACTTAACACAACCTAGTTACCATGGGTCCCAGACCACATGTTTTGTTGTTATACTTTGTCAGGGTAATCATGCAGGCCATATAGACCTCCCTGATAGGGGGAGTAAAAGGGATTAAAGTGCTAAGAATAGTACTACTTAACACAACCTACTTACCATGGGTCTCAGACCGCAGGTCTTGTTGTTATACTTTGTCAGGGTAATCATGCAGGCCATATAGACCTACCCAGATAGGGGGAGTAACATGGATAAAAGTGCTAAGAATTGTACTAATATAAACACAACCTAGTTACCATGGGTCCCAGACCGCATGTCTTGTTGTTATATTTTCTCAGGGTAATCATGCAGGCCATATAGACTTCCCCCGATAGGGGGAGTTACAGGGATTAAAGTGCTAAGAATAGTACTACTTAACACAACCTAGTTACCATGGGTCCCAGACCACATGTTTTGTTGTTATACTTTGTCAGGGTAATCATGCAGGCCATATAGACCTCCCCCGATAGGGGGAGTAAAAGGGATTAAAGTGCTAAGAATAGTACTACTAAACACAACCTAATTACCATGGGTCCCAGACCGCATGTCTTGTTGTTATACTTTGTCAGGGTAATCATGCAGGCCATATAGACCTCCCCCAATAGGGGGAGTAAAAGGGATTAAAGTGCTAAGAATAGTACTACTAAACACAACCTAATTACCATGGGTCCCACACCGCATGTTTTATTATTATACTTTGTCAGGGTAATCATGCAGGCCATATAGACTTCCCCCGATATCGGGACTAACAGGTATTAAAGTGCTAGGAACAGTACTACTAAACACAACCTAATTACCATAGGTCCCAGACCGCATGTTTTATTATTATACTTTGTCAGGGTAATCATGCAGGCCATATAGACCTCCCCCGATACCGGGACTAACAGGTATTAAAGTGCTAAGAATAGTACTACTTAACACAACCTAGTTACCATGGGTCCCAGACCGCATGTCTTGTTGTTATAATTTGTCAGGGTAATCATGCAGGCCATATAGACCTCCCCTGATATGGGGAGTAACAGGTATTAAACTGCTAAGAACAGTAATACGTAACACAACCTAGTTACCATGGGTCCCAGACCGCATGTCTTGTTGTGATGCTTTGTCAGGGTAATCATGCAGGCCATATAGACCTCCCCCGATAGGGGGAGTTACAGGGATTAAAGTGCTAAGAACAGTACTACTTAACACAACCTAGTTACCATGGGTCCCAGACCGCATGTTTTGTTGTTATACTTTGTCAGGGTAATAATGCAGGCCATATGGACCTCCCCCGATAGGGGGAGTAACAGGTATTAAAGTGCTAAGAATAGTACTATTTAACACAACCTAGTTACCATGGGTCCCAGACCACATGTTTTGTTTTACTTTGTCAGGGTAATCATGCAGGCCATATAGACCTCCCCCGATAGGGGGAGTAAAAGGGATTAAAGTGCTAAGAATAGTACTACTAAACACAACCTAATTACCATGGGTCCCAGACCGCATGTCTTGTTGTTATACTTTGTCAGGGTAATCATGCAGGCCATATAGACCTCCCCCGATATGGGGAGTAACAGGTATTAAACTGCTAAGAACAGTACTACTTAACACAACCTAGTTATCATGGGTCCCAGACCGCATGTCTTGTTGTGATACTTTGTCAGGGTAATCATGCAGGCCATATAGACCTCCCCGATAGGGGGAGTAAAAGGGATTAAAGTGCTAAGAATAGTACTACTTAACACAACCTAGTTACCATGGGTCCCAGACCGCAGGTCTTGTTGTTATACTTTGTCAGGGTAATCATGCAGGCCATATAGACCTACCCAGATAGGGGGAGTAACAGGTATTAAAGTGCTAAGAATAGTACTATTTAACACAACCTAGTTACCATGGGTCCCAGACCACATGTTTTGTTTTACTTTGTCAGGGTAATCATGCAGGCCATATAGACCTCCCCCAATAGGGGGAGTAAAAGGGATTAAAGTGCTAAGAATAGTACTACTAAACACAACCTAATTACCATGGGTCCCACACCGCATGTTTTATTATTATACTTTGTCAGGGTAAACATGCAGGCCATATAGACTTCCCCCGATATCGGGACTAACAGGTATTAAAGTGCTAAGAACAGTACTACTAAACACAACCTAATTACCATGGGTCCCAGACCGCATGTTTTATTATTATACTTTGTCAGGGTAATCATGCAGGCCATATAGACCTCCCCCGATATCGGGACTAACAGGTATTAAAGTGCTAAGAACAGTACTACTTAACACAACCTAGTTACCATGGGTCCCAGACCGCATGTCTTGTTGTTATACTTTGTCAGGGTAATCATGCAGGCCATATAGACCTCCCCTGATATGGGGAGTAACAGGTATTAAACTGCTAAGAACAGTACTACTTAACACAACCTAGTTACCATGGGTCCCAGACCGCATGTCTTGTTGTGATACTTTGTCAGGGTAATCATGCAGGCCATATAGACCTCCCCAGATAGGGGGAGTAACAGGTATTAAAGTGCTAAGAATAGTACTACTTAACACAACCTAGTTACCATGGGTCCCAGACCACATGTTTTGTTGTTATACTTTGTCAGGGTAATCATGCAGGTTATATAGACCTCCCCCGATAGGGGGAGTTACAGGGATTAAAGTGCTAAGAATCCTACTACTTAACACAACCTAGTTACCATGGGTCCCAGACCGCATGTTTTGTTGTTATACTTTGTCAGGGTAATCATGCAGGCCATATGGACCTCCCCCGATAGTGGGAGTAACAGGTATTAAAGTGCTAAGAATAGTACTACTTTACACAACCTAGTTACCATGGGTCCCAGACCACATGTTTTGTTGTTTTACTTTGTCAGGGTAATCATGCAGGCTATATAGACCTCCCCCGATAGGGGGAGTAAAAGGGATTAAAGTGCTAAGAATAGTACTACTAAACACAACCTAATTACCATGGGTCCCAGACCGCATGTCTTGTTGTTATACTTTGTCAGGGTAATCATGCAGGCCATATAGACCTCCCCCAATAGGGGGAGTAAAAGGGATTAAAGTGCTAAGAATAGTACTACTAAACACAACCTAATTACCATGGGTCCCACACCGCATGTTTTATTATTATACTTTGTCAGGGTAATCATGCAGGCCATATAGACTTCCCCCGATATCGGGACTAACAGGTATTAAAGTGCTAGGAACAGTACTACTAAACACAATCTAATTACCATAGGTCCCAGACCGCATGTTTTATTATTATACTTTGTCAGGGTAATCATGCAGGCCATATAGACCTCCCCCGATATCGGGACTAACAGGTATTAAAGTGCTAAGAATAGTACTACTTAACACAACCTAGTTACCATGGGTCCCAGACAGCATGTCTTGTTGTTATACTTTGTCAGGGTAATCATGCAGGCCATATAGACCTCCCCTGATATGGGGAGTAACAGGTATTAAACTGCTAAGAACAGTACTACTTAACATAACCTAGTTACCATGGGTCCCAGACCGCATGTCTTGTTGTGATACTTTGTCAGGGTAATCATGCAGGTCATATAGACCTCCCCCGATAGGGGGAGTTACAGGGATTAAAGTGCTAAGAACAGTACTACTTAACACAACCTAGTTACCATGGGTCCCAGACCGCATGTTTTGTTGTTATACTTTGTCAGGGTAATAATGCAGGCCATATGGACCTCCCCCGATAGGGGGAGTAACAGGTATTAAAGTGCTAAGAATAGTACTACTTAACACAACCTAGTTACCATGGGTCCCAGACCACATGTTTTGTTGTTTTACTTTGTCAGGGTAATCATGCAGGCCATATAGACCTCCCCCGATAGGGGGAGTAAAAGGGATTAAAGTGCTAAGAATAGTACTACTAAACACAACCTAATTACCATGGGTCCCAGACCGCATGTCTTGTTGTTATACTTTGTCAGGGTAATCATGCAGGCCATATAGACCTCCCCCGATATGGGGAGTAACAGGTATTAAAGTGCTAAGAACAGTACTACTTAACACAACCTAGTTACCATGGGTCCCAGACCACATGTTTTGTTGTTATACTTTGTCAGGGTAATCATGCAGGCCATATAGACCTCCCTGATAGGGGGAGTAAAAGGGATTAAAGTGCTAAGAATAGTACTACTTAACACAACCTACTTACCATGGGTCTCAGACCGCAGGTCTTGTTGTTATACTTTGTCAGGGTAATCATGCAGGCCATATAGACCTACCCAGATAGGGGGAGTAACATGGATAAAAGTGCTAAGAATTGTACTAATATAAACACAACCTAGTTACCATGGGTCCCAGACCGCATGTCTTGTTGTTATATTTTCTCAGGGTAATCATGCAGGCCATATAGACTTCCCCCGATAGGGGGAGTTACAGGGATTAAAGTGCTAAGAATAGTACTACTTAACACAACCTAGTTACCATGGGTCCCAGACCACATGTTTTGTTGTTATACTTTGTCAGGGTAATCATGCAGGCCATATAGACCTCCCCCGATAGGGGGAGTAAAAGGGATTAAAGTGCTAAGAATAGTACTATTTAACACAACCTAGTTACCATGGGTCCCAGACCACATGTTTTATTATTATTCTTTGTCAGGGTAATTATATATCTATCAAATCGATCTATTTATCTTCTATCGATTCTATCTAACTATCAATCTATGTATATCTATCTATCTATCAAATCTATCTATCTCGTGGCTGGACTGATTTGAGACAGCCACTTGTGTTTAGGCCAAATTTGAAGTAGGAGGACAGACCAATCATCTTCTTCCATCTCCCTGTTCCAAAAATGCAGGCCATATAGACCTCCCCCGATAGGGGGAGTAACAGGTAGTAAACTGCTAAGAATAATACTACTTAACACACCACGGGTCCCAGACCGCATGTCTTATTGTTATACTCTGTCAGGGAAATCATATATCTATCAAATCTATCTATTTATCAATCAAATCTAACTATCAATCGTATCTATCAAATATAAATTGCATCTATTGATCTATGTAATTCGTATCTATCAAATGTATATTGCATCTTTTGATCTATGTAATTCGTATCTATCAAATGTATATTGCATCGATTGATCTATGTAATTCGTATCTATCAAATGTATATTGCATCTATTGATCTATGTAATTTGTATCTATCATATGTATATTGCATCTATTGATCTATGTAATCTATGTATCTATCTATCAAATCTATCTATCTCGTGGTTGTGCAAATGGACTGTTTGCAGTTGTTTGCGGTGCGTTACACGGGGAGTTTGGTCTGTCACTGTGAAGCGGGTGTAACCCTTACACTACCTGATCGATACAACATCATACCTGATGTTTTAAAGCACGTTATTCAAAAAGTTTTTAGGAATGTTAGGTGGTTAAGGCCCTTTATGGGTTAAAACCAGACTCTGCATCAACTATGTAATTTTCCTTGGGAGTTTTGACATGGATCCCCCTCCGGCATGCCACAGTCCGGGTGTTAGTCCCCTTGAAACAACTTTTCCATCACTATTGTGGCCAGAAAGAGTCCTTGTGGGTTTTAAAGTTCTCCTGCCTATTTAAGTCAATGGCGGTTCGCGAACAGTTGCGGAAGTTGGAGTCCACCGTTCGCGAACCGAAATTTTAAGGTTCGTGACATCACTATTCAAGGTACGTGATTAAAGATGGTGTCCCTTGAATTCCTATTGGCTGATTTGATTCTTCAAATTCAAATCAGCCAATAGGATGAGAGCTACTGAAATCCTATTGGCTGTTAGGGGGACTTTTTTTTCTGTAAAAGAGCTGTTTATCTTGGGGCAATGCCCTGCAAAAAACCCTTTTAAGGGCTACTGGCAAATTATTCTTAGATTAGGGGGTGTTTTTATTTTGGGGGGGCTTTTTTATTTTCATAGGGATTAGGTTTAATTTTGTAAACTTTTGTAATTTTGTTTTTAATTTTTTGTAATGTTAGCTTCTTTTTTTTGTAACTTTAGTATTTTTTAGTTTAGTTAATTTGTGTTAATTTAGGGGGTGTTAGATTAGGGGGTGTTAGGTTAGGGGGCTTAGTAATTTAATTTGTTATTTGCGTTGTGGGTTTTGTCAGTTTAAGGGGTTAATAGGTTAATTATGTTTATTGCGATGTTGGGTTTTTGCGGTTTAGGGGTTAATAGGGTAAATCGGTTTATTGCAATGTGTGGGTTTTGCGGTTGAGGGGTTAATAGGTTAATTATGTTTATTGCGATGAGGGGCTTTAGGGGTTTATAGGGTAATTAGGTTTATTGTGATGTGGGGGTTTTGTGGTTTAGGGGTTAATAGGGTAATTAGGTTTATTGCGATGTGTGGGTTTTGCGGTTTAGGGGTTAATAGGTTAATTATGTTTATTGCAATGTGGGGGTTTTGCGGTTTAGGGGTTAATAGGGTAATTAGGTTTATTGTGATGTGGGGGTTTTGTGGTTTAGGGGTTAATAGGGTAATTAGGTTTATTGTGATGTGGGTAGTTGACGGTTAAGGGATTAATGGGTTAATTACTTTATAATTTTGCGATGTATAGTTTTGGGGTGTAGGTGTTAATACTTCGTGTGGGAGTTTTTTTGTTTTGTTATACTTCGTGTGTTTTTTTTTTGTAATGCTCCGTTTGCCTTCGCTGCATTCTGGTGGTTTCCAAAAATGGCATTTTTTAATGCTCCGTTTGCCTTCGCTGCATCCAGGGAAATTCTTTTGGCTGCACGCGCAGCCAACATTCTGTTGGCTGCCTCGCATTGCCAACATTCCATTGAGGATGCATGCGCAACTGCCAACGGCAACAGACATTACAAATGCAATTATATTATAGATATGTGTATATGTGTATTTACAGACATATATACACATAAATAAATATATATATATATATATATATAGGGACTTGCAGTCATAAGAGGCAGGGGAGGCACTGCTTCCCCTGCCATATGGGGCCAAAGTTTAGTTAAATTAATTTTAATTAAGAAAAAATTGTAAAAAAAAAATCACCATTTTTTCCACCCACGTAATGCTATGGAGAGGCATCATACAGGACTGGATCTCTCCATAGCAAAAGATGGTTACATTTCTTCAATAGCAGCAGCGCCACCCACTGGTGGTTACTACCTGAAGCAAAAATAATGACCAGTAGGAGGCATCCCTCATGATGCCTCTTAGGGAGAGAGCCAATCAGAGAAGTAAAAACTAATTTTAAACTCTTCTTGGCATTATTAGTTATGCAGGATGCAGGGCTGGCCCTATCTGATGTTCACTGACTTCCTGTTACTGTGATCTGGTCTGGGACCCTCCCATTAGCACAGGCTTCACTACAAACAAGAGGGGAGAATAAGAACTGCAGGAAGAAATGCACAGTAAGGGGTAGGGTTTATAGCTTTCCTCATTCTGTTAAATGATAGTGTTAATTTTAATGTTTTTAATATGATCTGTAAGCTTTCTACGTATCAACCATGTTGACTGTTGTGACTGAAGAGTGCTGGTAATGATAATAGCTTCCCACATTTTGCTGGCAGTTTATTTTAACTTTTTATAGCAAATATTTTGTTTTTTATGTGATCTGGTAATTTGCTGCTTTTTAACAAGATAACAACATTGACTGCAGAGCATGCTTTATTACTACAGCTCTCAGTAAGTATTGTGTTGTCACTAGCTGGTGCCCTTGTTGTGCAAAAAAAGCAAATGCTAGTGCCTTTTTTATGCAGGAACCTCTCCTGGTCTGTATAATAAATGATGCTTTATTACTACAGCTCTCAGTAAGTATTATGTTGTCACTAGCTGGTGCCCTTGTGCAAAAAAGGAAATGCTAGTGCCTTTTTTATGCAGGAACCTCTCCTGGTCTGTATAATAAATGCTTTATTACTATAGCTCTCAGTAAGTATTGTGTTGTCGCTAGCTGGTGCCCTTGTGCAAAAAAGCAAATGCTAGTGCCTTTTTTATGCAGGAACCTCTCCTGGTCTGTATAATAAATTATGCTTTATTACTACAGCTCTCAGTAAGTATTGTGTTGTCGCTAGCTGGTGCCCGTATGCAAAAAAGCAAATGCTAGTGCCTTTTTTATGCAGGAACCTCTCCTGGTCTGTATAATAAACAATGTACTTTCCCTCCTGTAAAACAGTCAGTGCTGAGTACACTCCTATGTCACCCAAGATTTAGGGCTAGATTTATCAAGCCCCTACGGCTGCAAGTTCTCACAAGAACTTGCTCGCCGTGATTTATCAAGCAGCGCTCACCAGACCGCTGCTTCCCTAAGCTCTTCACCACCTCTAAGGTGGCGAAATTCAATCTCCTCGGGCAGGGGGCGAGATTGCACGCGAGCGCAAAATTGCGCTTGTGTGCAATGTTAATTACCTGCGGGTAATTTTGCCCCGCCACAGGCGAGCTAAGGCGTACAGGGGCGCGTATACGTGCCCCTGTACGCCTCAGCTGTGATAAATCTAGCCCATAAGGTGAGATCTATTGGGTCCAGACACTTAATTCTGAGTATCTTAGTTATGTGCACTGAAAACTAAAGAGAACAAAACTGTGCTGATTTGGTTTCTATGGCCTAGATTTGGAGTTTGGCGGTAGCCGTGAAAACCAGCGTTAGAGGCTCCTAACGCTGGTTTTAGGCTACCGCCGGTATTTGGAGTCAGTCAAAAAAGGGTCTAACGCTCACTTTTCAGCCGCAACTTTTCCATACCGCAGATCCCCTTACGTAAATTGCGTATCCTATCTTTTCAATGGGATCTTTCTAACTCCGGTATTTAGAGTCGTGGCTGAAGTGAGCGTTAGAAATCTAACGACAAAACTCCAGCCGCAGAAAAAAAACAGGAGTTAAGAGCTTTTTGGGCTAACGCCGGTTCATAAAGCTCTTAACTACTGTGCTCTAAAGTACACTAACACCCATAAACTACCTATGTACCCCTAAACTGAGGTCCCCCCACATCGCCGCCACTCGATTAAATTTTTTTAACCCCTAATCTGCCGACCGCCACCTACGTTATACTTATGTACCCCTAATCTGCTGCCCCTAACACCGCCGACCCCTATATTATATTTATTTACCCCTAACCTGCCCCCCACAACGTCGCCGCCAACTACCTACACTTATTAACCCCTAATCTGCCGACCGCAAAGCGCCGCTACTTAAGTTATCCTTATGTACCCCTAATCTGCTGCCCCTAACACCGCCGACCCCTATATTATATTTATTAACCCCTAATCTGCCCCCCACAACGTCGCCTCCACCTGCCTACACTTATTAACCCCTAATCTGCGGAGCGGACCGCACCGCTACTCTATTAAATTTATTAACCCCTAAAGCTAATTCTAACCCTAACCCTAACACCCCCCTAAGTTAAATATAATTTTATTCTAACGAAATAAATTATCTCTTATTAAATAACTTATTCCTATTTAAAGCTAAATACTTACCTGTAAAATAAACCCTAATATAGCTACAATATAACGAATAATTACATTGTAGCTATTTTAGGATTAATATTTATTTTACAGGCAACTTTGTAATTATTTTAACCAGGTACAATAGCTATTAAATAGTTAAGAACTATTTAATAGTTACCTAGTTAAAATAATAACAAAATTACCTGTAAAATAAATCCTAACCTAAGTTACAATTAAACCTAACACTATACTATCATTAAATTAATTAAATACAATATCTACAAATAACTACAATGAAATAAACTAACTAAAGTACAAAAAATAAAAAAGAACTAAGTTACAAAAAATAAAAAAATATTTACAAACATTAGAAATATATTACAACAATTTTAAACTAATTACACCTACTCTAAGCCCCCTAATAAAATAACAAAGCCCCCCAAAATAAAAAAATGCCCTACCCTATTCTAAATTACTAAAGTTCAAAGCTCTTTTACCTTACCAGCCCTGAACAGGGCCCTTTGCGGGGCATGCCCCAAGAAGTTCAGCTCTTTTGCCTGTAAAAAAAAAACATACAATACCCCCCCCCAACATTACAACCCACCACCCACATACCCCTAATCTAACCCAAACCCCCCTTAAATAAACCTAACACTAAGCCCCTGAAGATCTCCCTACCTTGAGTCGTCTTCACCCAGCCGAGCCAAATTCTTCATCCAAGCGGAGCAAGAAGAGGTCCTCCATCCGGTAGAAGTCTTCATCCAAGCGGGGCAGAAGAGGTCTTCCATCCGATTGAAGTCTTCATCCAAGCGGCATCTTCTATCGTCATCCATCCGGAGCGGAGCGGCAGCATCCTGAAGACCTCCGATGCGGAACATCCATCCTGGCCGACGACTGAACGACGAATGACGGTTCCTTTAAATGACGTCATCCAAGATGGCGTCCCTCGAATTCCGATTGGCTGATAGGATTCTATCAGCCAATTGGAATTAAGGTAGGAATATTCTGATTGGCTGATGGAATCAGCCAATCAGAATCAAGTTCAATCCGATTGGCTGATCCAATCAGCCAATCAGATTGAGCATGCATTCTATTGGCTGTTCCGATCAGCCAATAGAATGCGAGCTCAATCTGATTGGCTGATTGGATCAGCCAATCGGATTGAACTTGATTCTGATTGGCTGATTCCATCAGCCAATCAGAATATTCCTACCTTAATTCCGATTGGCTGATAGAATCCTATCAGCCAATCGGAATTCGAGGGACGCCATCTTGGATGATGTCATTTAAAGGAACCGTCATTCGTCGTTCAGTCGTCGGCCAGGATGGATGTTCCGCGTCGGAGGTCTTCAGGATGCTGCCGCTCCGCTCCGGATGGATGACGATAGAAGATGCCGCTTGGATGAAGACTTCAATCGGATGGAAGACCTCTTCTGCCCCGCTTGGATGAAGACTTCTACCGGATGGAGGACCTCTTCTTGCTCCGCTTGGATGAAGAATTTGGCTCGGCTGGGTGAAGACGACTCAAGGTAGGGAGATCTTCAGGGGCTTAGTGTTAGGTTTATTTAAGGGGGGTTTGGGTTAGATTAGGGGTATGTGGGTGGTGGGTTGTAATGTTGGGGGGGTATTGTATGTTTTTTTTTACAGGCAAAAGAGCTGAACTTCTTGGGGCATGCCCCGCAAAGGGCCCTGTTCAGGGCTGGTAAGGTAAAAGAGCTTTGAACTTTAGTAATTTAGAATAGGGTAGGGCATTTTTTTATTTTGGGGGGCTTTGTTATTTTATTAGGGGGCTTAGAGTAGGTGTAATTAGTTTAAAATTGTTGTAATATATTTCTAATGTTTGTAAATATTTTTTGTAACTTAGTTCTTTTTTATTTTTTGTACTTTAGTTAGTTTATTTCATTGTAGTTATTTGTAGATATTGTATTTAATTAATTTATTGATAGTGTAGTGTTAGGTTTAATTGTAGGTAATTGTAGGTATTTTATTTAATTAATTTAATGATAGTATAGTGTTAGGTTTAATTGTAACTTAGGTTAGGATTTATTTTACAGGTAATTTTGTTATTATTTTAACTAGGTAACTATTAAATAGTTCTTAACTATTTAATAGCTATTGTACCTGGTTAAAATAATTACAAAGTTGCCTGTAAAATAAATATTAATCCTAAAATAGCTACAATGTAATTATTCGTTATATTGTAGCTATATTAGGATTTATTTTACAGGTAAGTATTTAGCTTTAAATAGGAATAAGTTATTTAATAAGAGTTAATTTATTTCGTTAGAATAAAATTATATTTAACTTAGGGGGGTGTTAGGGTTAGGGTTAGAATTAGCTTTAGGGGTTAATACATTTATTAGAATAGCGGTGAGCTCCGCTCGGCAGATTAGGGGTTAATAAGTGTAGGCAGGTGGAGGCGACGTTGGGGGCGGCAGATTAGGGGTTAATAAATATAATATAGGGGTCGGCGGTGTTAGGGGCAGCAGATTAGGGGTACATAGGGATAATGTAAGTAGCGGCGGTTTACGGAGCGGCAGATTAGGGGTTAATAATAATATGCAGGGGTCAGCAATAGCGGGGGCGGCAGATTAGGGGTTAATAAGTGTAAGGTTAGGGGTGTTTAGACTCGGGGTACATGTTAGGGTGTTAGGTGCAGACGTAGGAAGTGTTTCCCCATAGCAAACAATGGGGCTGCGTTAGGAGCTGAACGCAACTTTTTTGCAGGTGTTAGGTTTTTTTTCAGCTCAAACAGCCCCATTGTTTCCTATGGGGGAATCGTGCACGAGCACGTTTTTGAGGCTGGCCGCATCCGTAAGCAACTCTGGTATCGAGAGTTGCAGTGGCGTTAAATATGCCTCTACGCTCCCTTTTTGGAGCCTAACGCAGACATTCTATGGACTCTCAATACCAGAGTTATTTTAAAGGTGCGGCCAGAAAAAAGTCAGCGTTAGCTACGCGGGTCGTTACCGACAAAACTCTAAATCTAGCCGTATGTATGTGGATTAGATAGACTGATTGATTTAAGGTCAGTACTTCACTCTGTCATCCTATAGTTGTTTTCCTTCAATAAATACACTTTTTTTTACTGCAGTTTCCCATGCTTTTGGGTTTTCCTGTTTATAACACCTCACTTTTATTGTCTTTCTGTAATATGATGATCTGTCTGTCATTTATTAAAATGCATAGTTTTTATATTTTTAGTATTAAAAAAATGTTTTATATGATATATTATTATTATTAGTGGTTTTCATATTAAATCCACAAGTGAGCTGTGATATCCCTCAGGAAATGTATTGGGGCAGGGAGTCTTGCATCTTGCCTGGTATATTGTGGCAATTAGCTGGCATTCATGTGAGTAGGGGAACTGATTGGACAGTTTTAATATGGTATATGATGAGTGGCATAAATGAGGGAAGGGAGTTATGTGGCAGAAAACTGTAATAAGTTGTTGTAAAAGGCCCTTAATCTTAATCAAATGTAGTGTATTACTGGCACACAGTAAGTAGGAGCAGGGGGCCACTCCATCTTGTCAAGTACAACTGGCATATAATATTAATAAAACATTTTATTCAACTATTATATATTTAACTCATGTAAAAGTCACGTGGAAGTGTGTATGTGTGTGTGTGTGATTGTCTGTATATATTTGTGGATTAGCCTGCCTCTTAGTGTGTATTCCTGTGGGTGCTTGTGTATGTGTGAGTGATGATGTATGTGGCTTCTTTTCTGTGCTTTTTGGGTGACTGTTTGTGTGCCATGTGGTGCCTGGTTTTGTGTATGTTGGTTCCTATGTGTATATGGCATCTGATGGTGCTTGCGTGCTGTGCGTGTCTGTGTGTGTCTGTCTGTGTCTGTCTGTGTCTGTGTGAGTCTTCTTGTATATCTGACTGTATATTTCTGTGTGTGATTCTGTATGTGCCTGTTTATGTGTGTGTCACTGTGTGTGTCTGTATGTGTTAGTTCCTCTGTATGTTTCTGTGTGTATGTGAATCTATGTTTGTGAGTGTGTGTTTCTATGTATGTGTGGGGGGCCCTGATTAATGGTTTTGTAAGGGGCTGTACAAGGATGTCAGTAGCATGTTAGGACTGTACATGGATGTCAGCAGTTTTCTGGAAATGTACATGATGTCAGCAGTATGCTAGGGCTATACATTAATGTTAGAAATATGTTGTTTTTTTCCATTAAAATTCTGTTTTAAAGCCTTATTTCTATCATTTCTTAGGCTCTTTGCTTCCCTTGTATTTTAACTATTAGATATAGAATTTCATAGTGGGCAGGGTTTTAGTACTTGGGCCACTGAATTGTACTTGCCCCCTGGTTCCAAAATTGCCAGTCATCCCCTGCATTTTTTATGCATTAGTTGCATTAGGGAGTTTCTGGTTTTAACATGTGGTCAGATTGTTTGGAAGCCTTGTTTGTGTGCTTGCAAGTATTTTATCCTGCCTGGGTCAGAATTCAGTCTACACCAAAATCGCTATTATTTAAAAAGATAGATAACGCCTTTATTACCCATTCCCCAGCTTTGCACAATTAACATTGTTATATTAATATACTTTATAACCGTTTAATCTCAAAATTTCTGACTGTTTAAGCCACTACAGACAGCCTCTTATCACATGTTTTTTTATTAGCTTTTTTACAACAAGAGACTGCTAATTTATGTGTGTCATATATATAACATTGTGCTCTCTCCCATGGAGTTGTGCAGGACACAGCACTAACTGGCTAAAATGCAAGTCAATAGATAATAAATAAAAAGCCCTGAGATAAGGGGACTGTCTGCAGAGGCTTAAATACAAAGATATTAGATACTATTCTAATCGTAATTGTGTAACCGGCTAATTTAATCGTAAATGTAAGTTACCTCTATTAGGTTAATATACAGTATGTGCTTCTCAGGCCTATCATAGCCACTGCCTCACTAGCCTCTGAGCTCACTACACGTCACTGATATATATCTATCAAAATAACAAGAGTATTGCATTGAGCAATGATACTTTTTTATTGGACTAACTATACATTTATAAGTTGACAAGCTTTTGGAAGAGTTCCTTCCTTTATCAAGTCTGAAGCAATACTGACCATTTCAATGGAACTTACAGATTACATCTTAAAACACAAAATAGCTAAGAAGACAGAAAGTTCAGGGAGAGGAGGAGGTGTCGTAAAAATCATGAGGGGGGCTTAGGTAACAGGCAGACAGTGTCCAGTGTAGGAGAACAGACATGGGAAATATATAGCTATACATAGAGCATATACTGGCATAAAGTTATATATCAACATTGAATCAATATCTATAAAGATGTGAAATTGTATATACAGGGGGAATACAAAAGTTAAGAAGAGACAAAAGTGTGGACATAGGTTTACCTGTGTACCTATGTATAAAGAATGTGGAATATACAATATAATTGACTAAATGAAAGTACATTACAAAAATTTTTGATAATGCGTTAAGAATCCAGAGTCCACATTTAGTCCAGAATTAAACAAGTTGAAGTGCATTATCCTTTTAATTTCAAAGGTTTTTCTTTCCATGGTGTTTTTTAAGTTGCCTCTGAGAATTTTGATTTTGAGGTTTTGGATGGAGTGGTCAGGTTGGGTGAAATGGTGACCAACAGGGGTGCAGTAATTTGTTTCACAGTGGTTTTTGATTGAGTGTCTGTGTAAGTTCATCCGAAGGTGCAGTTTTTGGCTTGTTTCTCCAATATAGCATCTCACTTCACATTCAGTGCAGTGTATCATGTATACCACATTTGCAGATATACATGAATATGCCCCTTTAATGTTATAGGATTTATTATTGTGATTTGCTGTGCTGCTTTCAAAAACGTGTTGACACAATTTGCAGAGAGCTTTATAGCAGCACTTGGTTCCATTCTGAGTGTTCTTTTTGTCAAGGGGTAGCTTTCTATGTACCAGTTTCTGCTTTAGGTTAGGTGGTTGTCTGTATGCCAGGATTGGGGGTTTTGGAAAGAATTTTTTGAGTGTGGGATCCTCTAGTAGTGGCTGTAAGTCTTTTATGATTTTTCATATCCCTTCCACAGCAGGGTTGTATTTGACTACTAGTGGGATACGTGATATGTTTTTCTTCTCCCTGTATTGTAGTAGGTGTTCACGTGGAGTATTGAGGGCAGAGTAATTTCTTTTATTTATAATCCTTGTTTTGTAACCTTTTTCTCTGAATGATTGGGACAGTGTGATGAGGTGTGTGTCACAGTCCTTGGTATCTGAGCAAATTCTGTGGTATCTTGTAGCCTGACTGTAGGTTATGGATTTTTTAATGTGATTGGGGTGGGAGCTGGAGCTGTGGAGGTAGCTGCATCTATCTGTTGGTTTCCTGTATACAGATGAGTGCAGCTTGCCATTTGTGATGGATATTGTTGTATCCAGGAAGCTGACACAGTCTCTAGAAAAGTTCATTTTAAGCTTGATTGATGCATGAAATAGATTAAATGATTTATGAAAATGTTCAAGGTTTTTTTCTCCTTCTGTCCATATGATGAAAATATCATCTATGTAGCGAAAGTATTTGAAGGGTTTGTGAGGGTGAGTGGCTAGGAATCTCTGTTCTAAGTCAGCCATGAAGAGGTTTGCGTACTGTAGTGCCAGTTTGGTGCCCATGGCTGTTCCATGGTTTGTAAATAGATGGAGTGGTTGAAGATGAAATAATTGTGAGTAAGTATAAATTCTTTAAGTTTGCTGACTGTAGAAGCACTATATGTCTGGTTAGGGCTGTCAGAGGAAAGAAAGTTTAAGCAGGCATCAATACCATCTTTATGTGAAATATTGCTGTACAGGGTAGATGGAGTGGTTGAAGATGAAATAATTGTAAGTAAGTATAAATTCTTTAAGTTTACTGACTGTAGAAGCACTATATGTCTGGTTAGGGCTGTCGGAGGAAAGAAAGTTTAAGCAGGCATCAATACCATCTTTATGTGGAATATTGCTGTACAGGGATTCCCTGTACAGCAATATTCCACATAAAGATGGTATTGATGCCTGCTTAAACTTTCTTTCCTCCGACAGCCCTAACCAGACATATAGTGCTTCTACAGTCAGTAAACTTACAGAATTTATACTTACTCACAATTATTTCATCTTCAACCACTCCATCTACTTACAAACCATGGGAACAGCCATGGACACCAAAATGGCACCACAGTACGCAAACCTCTTCATGGCTGACTTAGAACAGAGATTCCTAGCCACTCACCCTCACAAACCCTTCAAATTCTTTCGCTACATAGATGATATTTTCATCATATGGACAGAAGGAGAAAAAAACATTGAACATTTTCAGAAATCATTTAATCTATTTCATGCATCAATCAAGCATAAAATGAACTTTTCTAGAGACTGTGTCAGCTTCCTGGATACAACAATATCCATCACAAATGGCAAGCTGCACTCATCTGTATACAGGAAACCAACATATAGATGCAGCTACCTCCACAGCTCCAGCTCCCACCCCAATCACATTAAAAAATCCATAATCTACAGTCAGGCTACAAGATACCACAGAATTTGCTCAGATACCAAGGACCGTGACAAACACCTCATCACACTGTCCCAATCATTCAGAGGAAAAGGTTACAAAACAAGGATTATAAATAAAAAAATTAACTCTGCCCTCAATACTCCACGTGAACACTTACTACAATACAGGCAGAAGAAAAACATATCACGTATCCCACTAGTAGTCAAATACAACCCTGCTGTGGAAGGGATACGAAAAATCATAAAAGACTTAAAGCCACTACTCCTAGAGGATCCCACACTCAAAAAAATCTTTCCAAAAAGCCCAACCCCGGCATACAGACAACCACCTAACCTAAAGCAGAAACTGGTACATAGAAAGCTACCCCTTGACAAAAAGAACACTCAGAATAGAACCAAGTGCTGCTATAAAGCTCTCTGCAAATTGTGTCAACACGTTTGTGAAAGCAGCACAGCAAATCACAATAATAAATCCTATAACATTAAAGGGGCATATTCATGTATATCTGCAAATGTGGTATACATGATACACTGCACTGCATGTGAAGTGGGATGCTATATTGGAGAAACAAGCCAAAAACTGCACCTTCGGATGAACTTACACAGACACTCAATCAAAAACCACTGTGAAACAAATTACTGCACCCCTGTTGGTCACCATTTCAAACAACCTGACCACACCATCCAAAACCTCAAAATCAAAATTCTCAGAGGCAACTTCAAAAACACCATGGAAAGAAAAACCTTTGAAATGAAAAGGATAATGCACTTCAACTTGTTTAATTCTGGACTAAATGTGGACTCTGGATTCTTAACACAATATCAAATTTT